>NW_024610029.1:0-124999 GCF_016920785.2 Ixodes scapularis | reverse complement strand
ATGTGGGACGTGTGTTTTATATGTTTCGTGCTAATTTGGCGTTTACTCGTTCTTTGTGCACCCAAGTGGAGACCTTCGGGATGTTTTCGGGCACACGAAAATAAAGATTATTATTATTATTATTATTAATATTATTATTATTATTATTATAACCTGTACTATAACCTTTCTCATTTAAGATTCACTTATTGTCATCCTCCTTCCTACATATATCTTCGTTATGATCATCCTCTTAAAATTTAACCAATACAATCACGAACTAATCGGCACCGATTTCCCCAACCTTCGCTATGAATCAACGACTGGAATTCGCTGACTGACCTTTTTGTAACGATATTAGCCTTTATCGTCCCGCTTTAAGTGTAAAGCTTTTTTTGATATTTAGTATCCTCTTTTTTTTTTGTTCTTGTTTGCCTTAAATTGTCTCCTGTGATATTCTTTATAGTAATCTTCATCATCAGCAACTGATAGAATTTTACCTCGAAAACAAAATTCTCAAGTGAATGGGGGAGGTAATGTATCAAGTTTTTTAATAGCTGCGGACAATAGTAAAATACACAAACATAAACATAAAACAATTCTCAGTAAGGTTTTTACTCTCTCGCAAGATTTCTTGTTAGATCTCTTCACAAAAAAATTGGTAGTTTCAAGACGAATTGCGTGACAGTAATGAATGATAACATATTTGCAAAGTGAGTGTTTCAATATGTGTACTTACATTGTTGGATGGGAATCTGTGTAAAAAAGGAAGCACGCCGAGGTGAAAATTTGAACGCCAGACGGGGACATCGCTTTCTTTTAGAACAATAGAGCACAGTCTATAAGCTGATTACTTTTACAGTTCAAGACGGAAGTTGAACAATATCGTCATATTTCTGTGCCTTTTGGGCGTGGGATTTTTGAGCGCAATTGTCTTTTTATTTTAACGCTCTGCGCTTTTAGATTAAATAGTAAACTAGTGCAGTGCTTCAGCGTTACTCCATGACGCACTCTCGTGCCAGCATATTATATTTATTCGGTATAAAGGGTCGTTGATTTAATTCGAACGAATTAATCAAAACAAATTGTAAAATAAACACAAATGCGCTTTGTGGAGGTGAGTTACACGGCCAGGGGGACATTATTTGGGCAGTCAATTCTCCAGGTCCTAAAACGGAAATTTCCTAATTAACTTTTTAAGTAGAGTGCAACTAAGCATATGGTTTTAATTGAAATATTGGTGAGCGTCATCGAAAACCACTAATTGAGTGTTTGTCTAACTTTTATGCATTTTTCAGTAATGAAGTTTTTCGAATTATAGTCACACTCCCTGTATTTAGGGCATCACCATAACATACTTATAAACAAACGTGTTTGATAGTATGATATTGTCCATTCATTCAGTAATAACTGTAAAGTTATTTGTGTTTTCTTATTACAAAGAATAAGCTTGTACTATCTAGTGCTATTTTAAGCAAAATTAAAGCTAAACAACTTAACTAGAAATGTAAAGTGCTTCACGTCAGGGGTACAAAACCGAAGAGTGTTTTCTGCTAGGTGGCGCAAACTGCCGCCCAATTAAAAATCTTCAGCCTTATCTGTCTATCTATCCTATTGTCGCCAATAAAACGAGAATTGTTTGTTCTGAGATGTTTGAGAAAAAATTGTCTTTAATTAAGGCCATGAAATACACTACTAAAAATTTAGCTGATGCTACGTTTTCCATGAGCATAAAACACTTGCGTTATTGAAGTTGGTTAAATATTGTTGGATTATAAAGTTGATATCTACGACTACGGAAATAGTGTTCAGAACTGCAGCTCACTGCATAAAAATGGACAAGCCGCGTAACCTCTCAACTAAGACAGTTAAAAATATTCTCCACAAATGGTGGCGCAATCAGTTTTTTCAACAGCTGGTGTACACTATTACTAAGTTTTACACTCACCAACACAAGAACAAGGAGGTGAAGCTGAAAGCTTTGCGCCATGTTACTCGTTCACGAAATTGTGGACTTCAAGGGTGCCTGCTTCCCTTTGGGTGCATGACATGCTTTGATGTAACTACCTTTTATGCTGGCAAAAGCTTTCAAAAATACGCCAGAGAACATGAAACAGAAAAAGAAACAATACAAGGCGTCAAGAAAATGTATTATATCAGAAAAGGGTTTAACTTCCTTGCCACACGAAGATGATAAACCAGACTCCACAATATATCTCCTTAGAAACATCTGGCGCCCCCGCCGTCTGCTTAACACATTGCGAAGTTGCGATGTACGTCACGCGAGATTATGCCGGAATCGAAAACGAAGTTGACGTTGGTTTAAAACTTCGTGATTTCAGAACGCAGGGAAGGCACTAAAAAGCAAGCCAGAGTATGCTATTACCCTTTGTGTTCGCTTTATTTCTTTTTCTTTTTTTTACATTATGAGCTTCCAAAGAAAAGCGATAATAAAACCTGCCGCTTCCAGGTTGTACGACGTGTGTTATTCGGCACAAGCGTACATCAGAATAGCCCTATAATTCCCCTCGCCGCAAGGTCTGCTGGGACTCTATAGAGAGGTCTACTGAGTACGCTGTTCACACCAAATTCTCAAAGAAAAATCGCACTTAAAGGCTCCTAAGCGCGGCAACCTTGACGGTGTGAAATACACTTTGCAAAATCACAGGCGAAGTTCGCCGTCAACATGGGTTTGGCCGCCCACGGCTCAGTTATGGCCACCAGTGATGATCCCTTATTTATTTCTTTATTTATTAATTGAACATACCCTCAGGACCCGAAGTCAATATAAAGGGAAAAAGCAGGTACAAAAAAAAAAAAAAAAAAAAGAAGATGGAAGGAAAAGTTGGAACACATTAGCGATAGTAATAATATAACAAACAACCAAATGGGTCGTGAATCAATGGAAAGATGGTTGTGATAGCATTTTGAAATAAATTAGGGTCAGTAATGGTATCAAATAAACCGGGGAGATCTTTCCATTCCTGTTCTGTGCGAGGAAGAAATGATGAGTGAAATGCAGTTGTTAGTGAGCTTGAACTTCAACTTTATGCTGATGATCAACACGGGACGAAATGTAAAAGGGGAGAGTCATCATTTGATCATGTAAGATGGGATTGTGAAAATCAATTTTGTGAAGTAAACATGAACGTAAAATTTTACGGCGCACAGAGAGAGATGGTAAAGATAAACTAATTTTAATCGATGTGACGCTCGCAGGGCGATGATAGTTCGATAGGATCAAACGAGGTGAGCGATTTCGGATAGACTCGTGTATCGTGACCCGGATCCCAGTTATAGGCTGCATATTTCAGCCTTGGTCTGATTAATGTTTTTTTTTATAAAATCAATTTAGGGGAAAATGGTGCCAATGAGAAGTAACGTTCTATTTAGCCAAACATGCCGTCAACGCGACAAGTGATATGCGGAATGTGGAGTCTCCATGAAAAGGTTAGAAGTTAAGTAAACACCGAGATATTTGTAAGATGATACCTGTTCCAAAGTGGTGCCATCAAGGTAATAACAAGAACTGTTTTTAGGTTTACAGGACACTATTGTGTTTTTACATTTATTAGTGTTTAGTTTCATTAGCCAGGACTCACACCAACAAGAGACAGCTAATGTCGGATTGAAGTGCAAACAAATCAGAAATGTTATGGTAAATTACACAATCATCGGCAAAGAGACTAATAGACGAAGGCACATTGATAGGCAAGTCAGTAATATAAATTTAAAATAGTAAGAAGCCGAAGACCGACCCCTAAGGAACGCCAGAATTAGCGCACACAAGTGGAGACATGCTATTATTGAGTGTAACAAATTGCGAACGGTTAGTCAGAAAAGTTTGGATATATATGTCATATAACACGACAAAAGTAGGGTACGAAGGTCGGCAAAGGAATGTCTAACGACGTGAACTGCCGCCTGGTTTCCCGGACTCCTCCCCTGTCTTCAAAATCCCCGACGCGTCCGGGAAGTTTCTCTCGGCACCTCGCTCGGTGGTTCCCTTCCTTTCGCCTCAAGGGGTGTCCAAACAGGACACCACAAAACGCACGACTCCGACAAATCGTGAAAATTGAAGCGGACGCTCCTATAGAAGCGCCCGCTTCAATTTTCACGATTTGTCGGAGTCGTGCGTTTTGTAGTGTCCTGTTTGGAAACTCCTTCACTCGTCCAGGCTCGGTGGGGGAACGCGTGCATCCCTCGGTTTTGAACTGTCCTGCCCGAGACTCAGGTTACTCCCGTCGCTATGGGCAGCAGACGGCAGCGTCTGTGACATCAACAGTCGTAAATATTGCGAAACCCGCTTTCCTTTGACTCTGCGGAAAAACAAACCAAACACAAAACATATACCAGGAGGTCTTTGAACCTAATAGGGTTTTGCGACATGACGTGGCAAAGGTAGAACCACAGGGCAATCACCGTCTTGGGGAGGGGAATTTTCACGCTTAGTGTGCGGACCTGGGTTTGAGTGTGAAGAACGAAGGGCAGTGCGAGAAAAGATTTGAAGACGTACGGACGCATCACGTCGTCGAGCGAGGTGACGAGGCCACTGTCGACGGCTCCACGCTACTTACAGGACAGAGTTCTATCAAGTATGTGCATGCCATCTCAAGAAGCGAGTGCGAGGCAAGGGGCCCCGCCCATAGTGAACCAGCCAACCGCCGGAACCCCTCCACCTTGGACGGACCGCGCAGGGAGACGTCGTCAACCATCGACACGCCAGATGAGACTGTTCGCACTCGCTGTTACTTTTTGAATTAGCATATTTTTATTCGGTTAATCACAGTAGCTTTATTAGTGATCGTAAAAGACATACGCAAACCTAGATTTGTCAACCCTGTCTTTGTAAGTGTTATATTCAGTATTACGGAAGCGATTTGTGCAGAGTGTATGCAGTGTGACTAACTTTTTGACTACAACCAAATAAACTTTTCTTGGTGATTTCTCATACGTCTCCGTGTTTCTTCATCGGACCGACTCTACCAGAGCGTGGACCTATTGCTCGGTCAGTGGTTTACCCTTTAACAACGTCACGCCTACATAACTCTTTCTTTATCTCTCTCTCTTTCGATTTTTTGGTTATGAAAGCATGCTAGAACGTTAGGGTCGATGTTGAGTTTACCCAGCTTTAGTAGCAAAAAGCTCGTGACACACATAATTGAATGATTTGGCGAACTCTTGGAAAATGCAGTCTATATGAGAGCCACGGTCAAAGACAGAATGAATGTCAGGGGTGAAAGTTAGAAGGTGAGTTTCAAGTAAAAATGATTACGAAATCTATGATGTGCTGTGGTGAAGAAATTATTCGGCTCTAAAAGCTCACGAGGTGGGAATAGATAATGTGCTCGAGAAGTATTCATGGGGTTTTGGTTAATACAAAACCAACTTTCGGGGACACGGCCGGTTTAGTTCCAGACTTTAGCGACACGTGGCGTATCGACCTTCAAGCATTTTCAAAGCGTAGCTTCCCGCCTTGATCACAATAGCTCGCCCTTCTTTCCCGTCGCTCCCCCACCATCCTGCTACGGTCCCGGTGCCCTCTCCTTTTCGCGCCGTCCGTCTGCTTCTGCGGAAATGTGCTGCGTCATGTGCGAGAAATATTGAATCCATAAAAAAAGGAAACAAATCGTCTGCTAATCGCGGACAATAGGCGCTAACATCATAGAACAAAACAGAAAGGGAAAAGTAAACGCGAAATAGATCAAAACTTCTCTGAGAAACCAGATTCATTCTAGAGGCCTATTTCACAGTTGTGTCTAACCACAGGAAGATAATAAAAGGAAGGTGTTCAAAATCAATCGCTGACGGTACTTAGTCGTAGGGCTACGGTTTTTGCGCGCGTGTTGTCCTAGCACTGTGCATTGTCTTTTCACCGTTCAACCTCCTTCATTGTCTCCCCCAAGCTGACTTCTCTGCTTTTTTCCCGTGTGCTTTATAGCAAAAGCAGAAATGAATATCGAGGATCAAAATGCATTGAGCGCACCGAATAAGGTAGGCGTTTAACCACAAAATAATAAATTATAAGACTTAGAACCAATGTAGCGTTGTATTCGATAGTTCAATGTTCTATTTCTCAGGATTATTATTTTGTCATCATCCTTCAATATTTTTGGCCGTCTGATCATTGTTCTAGTATATTCAATTTGGTCATTTCTCCCGAGCCCTTTAAGTCATCTCTTGAACCCTTTACCGGTGTTCATGTGATAGTATATACCTTCATCCCATGTATAGGGTAATGCTATGTTTGCTGGTTTAATGAAAACTTAACAATCGAGTTGCTAATTGTTATGGCTAAATTTGAGCTTGTTGCGCAAATGATTTAGCAGTTGAATATCAGCGGAAAGAGCATAGTGAGCAGACTTCTTGATACCAGAGACAGGTAATTTAACGTTTTTACCAGGCTGTCGAACCGAACGCAAACCCGAGCCGAAAACCGACTAAAACCATTATTTTGACCAAACCGCAACAAACCGAACTTAAAAAAACAAAAAAAAAACATTTGGTAATGAACAAAAACAGAAACACAAACAGCAATCTTATGTAACGGTTTTTGGTTGATTGGGGAACGGTTTGTAAAGCAAAAAGCGAGTCAGTTATTCATATCTTGAATTTTGCACACAGGTACTGTGGGTACGGCGCATGCTTAGGAAGATCTCTCAATTGTGCGAAAACCAATTATGTGACTTTATGTTTGAGCGTTTCATGCACCTTTGTACTTTTGAAATATTTTCATGCATGCCCGCATAGGGCGATTGTGACGTACAAACACACAAAATAAATTCTATAAATAGCGCAAATTTATATATACGGCACATTTCGGAACTTTTTGTTCATCTATGTCAAATATATATTGACGTACATAACAACTAAATATTTAAAATTATTTTACAATCACTTATTTAGAGTGTCTGGCGAGCCGCAAAGGACGATTCGTGCGGCTCGTGCGAGCTCCGGTGCCGCACTTGCAAGGGCGAGAAAAAATACATAAATATAAATCGAAAGAAACACGTTCTGCATAGAATCTATGAGGTTGACGTGTCTTTCCTGAGCTCAAAGCCCATTTCTCTTGACGACCACAACAAATCGTCACAAAGTAATATTTTAATAAACAGCAAATCGAAGAATTGAATATTGCAGAAATAGGTTTTTTAGGAATGCATTTTCTTGTCTTGCGAGAAACTCTGGTAGCTATAATATATAAATATTAAATAGAATACCGTATTTGTCTGGCCCATTTTTGACCAGGTGCTGGTTTGTGAGTGGTTCGTTGTATATTTTCCTTGCTGGCAATTTTTGAATGAGCTTAATTAGTTTAATTGCCAGAATAATTAAGACGTCAACTTTGAACTGGAGTCATTTGTGAGTCCCACATAGTATTGTCATAAAAGACACAAACGTAAGAAGACTCAAGCTTTACGAATATTCCTACTTTCCCTACATAATCCCTGTGTGTAGGACCATAGCCTCGTATATACCGACAAAGCCTGGCAGATCGCCACGAGAAGCGGCCGCCGAAATAGAAGAGGTGGAGCGGCGGACAACGAATGAGAGGAGAGCCACGTGACTGGCGCCCCGCTGCGGCGAGACGCCGATACACTCTTCTCCCGAGCGAACAAGTGTGCTTCGGGTCCTCGCCGCTGCAAATGCTGTGTGCTGCCCAGGTTTCCCGAAAAATGGCTCTTTGATGCTGCTACCATGTCCTCGCGCTCCAAATCTGCGACCGGACACTCTATGGCTCCGTCGTCGAACTGCCAGGCCTTTTGAGCATAATGGATGCTATGGTAGAACGCTTCTTTCTTCCGCGACAACTTGGCGCTATCAAAATCAAAACTAGTTTCACCTAGCCTGTTATCTACAGGCCCCGCGTTCGTTGTGTGCGAGCTACTGATATGCCATACCAGTGATTGCTACGTGTTAAGTTCTCGAAATCGGTAAGGCAAAGTCAGTCCCCGAATAATATATATGTTTAAACCTGTATCTTAGTATTTGTACTGTCTATCTATTGAGTAAGACGGAAGCGTGTGACCCTCCTTGATAACTATAGTGCGAGTACGAAAAAAAAGAGAGTGCAAAAGAATTACGAGAAGGTTAACCTGAGAGGTTTGCCACGGTTTGCTAATTTGTACATGGGGAAGTGAGACAAACAATGAAAGTAGCGATGAAAAGGACACTGGGATGAATCCTTCGCTAGAAACACGCTTTTTGATATAGCTGTCATCCTTTATGGCCAATCCAGCGAAGGCGATGAACCTGACCTTAGGGTCACCAAAGAAATAAGAAAAATAAACTCTTTCCGAGACCGTGTGTACTGCTCACCTGGCCACAGGAAAATCTGATTCCAGTAGTCGCCCTCAAAACTATTTTTGTCAAATACTTCATTAGCATTCCTCTGCGTTTTGTTAGGCGCAACAAAATAACTTCTGTTTAGCTGCATCAAAAGATGAAATTGTTTTACGGAAATCCTTTTCTTAAGTGCTCGCGTGCAGGTTGTTGTTTATCTGGAAATAAAACATAATTAAATTGAATAATATAGAAGAAAATGGAACGCGTATATATATAGGACGAAACTATAGTGTAGCTAGAGCGAGGAGAACCTTTTTATCCTGAGGGAAGTGGAGTGGTGGTAACAACATATAGTAGGTGCAGGAGGAGAAGAAAGAAGAGAAGGAAGACTGTAGATAGTTTTCATGCGGGACGCATAGAGTAATTAGGGCGGACGTTTTCCTTGTTGAAATATGCACTGATTAGAAATTTTTTTTTTTTTTTTTAAAGTCTAGAAGATAGTTTTGCCGCATCCATCAGGTCCAGGACCGGTTATAGTGCCGCGGACCGATCGGTTCGTGAACTTCTCGAAACACGAGACTTTGCGTTGTGCTGGCGTTGATGTCAACCCTGCCGAAGGTATTCATTAGTGTTTTTCTGGGGCCCCCGTACGTTCGTCCGCCCGAAAGGAATGCTCTCTGTCTTCGGGCTGACCCCACGAGGTCCGATTAGCTGTGTTCTACAGTCTGAGGTGCAATAACGACGAAAAAACAGCACGTGAAAGATCATGAGACTTGTTGAGAAAGCAATTAGGCATGGCCGGGGTGAAGACATTTTAATGAAAAATAGTGACGTATGCGAGGTCTACCAATAAATGGGGAAGTAGTATATCTCCGGCATCAGAAGTAAATGGTACGGCCAGGAATCTTCGGGGCCACTCAACGTACAACGCTACGCAGCTGTACAAACAAGAAAACAGTCTTGCGCATAAACATTTCATAGCTGTGTCTTAGTTTAAGAAATATGACTGGAAGCCTTCATGCAGAAAGCCCGAGCATAACAAAACGGTTTAAATCGCACCGACCACTCTGCGTCTTTCAAGGAAATTAAACGAGGTGTGTTCAGTGCTAGAAGAAAGCCACCTCTCAATACGACAAGCGCCTCGTTGAGAACAATTTTAAATGCTTCATGTTGTAGAACAGAGCTGCGTAGTGGTGCATCTGTCGAGTTTCCAACCTATAGAACGGCGTCAAAATAATAATAAAACAAAGGCACAGTTCAGACCATTTGAGCACATTTAGTAAGAAATGTTTATTATCTGCCGTTCCTCTTAGCTATCCAAGTTGGTACTAATATTCTGCGTTCCTTTGTAAAAAGCAACAACTTATGTCTGGTAGTGCTGCCGTGTTCAAACGCATTTTTGAAGCGTCTTATAGACCTGTTGATGCTATATGGAGATGTTGAAGAAAATTCAGGCCCGACAAGCGTGGAATCGAATGTACTGATAACCGCGAAACAGTCTGTTGTCACAAAGTTACAGACTGGGCATGATGAGATGCCCCAGAAAGTTAAGGAACTTTCAGAAGAGCGTGACGCTGTACCTGAAAAACTATCAGAGTTGAGAGAGGTGCTTGTAAAAGAACTTCAAACCTCACAGTCGGATTAAGATCGCGCAGCAATGATGCAGAAAACCGTTCCTGTAGATCGAACCTGGTCTTTTTTGGATTGCAAGATTAAGTCTAGGAAACGTAGACTGAATCGGAATCTCTCATTATCAAAGTTAGCGACGAAAAAATGGAAATAAAGATAAACGCTGACATTATTGATAGGGCCCATCGCATTTGTGCATACAACAAAGCTAAGAAAAGGACCATTGTAATGAAGTTACGTTTCTTTAAGCACAAAGAGTCTGCACTATTTTCGGGATATAGGTTTAAAATTAGTGGCATCCCTGTTAGTGAGATTTATCTAAGCCAGTTCAGCTGGTATGAAGGAAGTTGGTTGAATATGAAAAAAACAGAAGTGTCGAATCCGTTTGCAAATGGACCGACTGCACATTATTGAAAAGTGCTTCATGTTTGATCATGTATCTGGAAAGTTCACGAGGTTGACAAAAAAAATCTAAAGAACGTAGTGACATTCCATCGACACCAAAACAAGCACCTATCCAATGAAGCTTAAACGGAACATACATATAACTCTGTAAATCATTCTGCACGCCAGGATAATTCCTGTACTTGTGGTAAACAGAGAGCTAGCAAACTTTTTATGGCTACGAGAAACACGAACCTGGGCACAGTCATGGTTATTAACTGTAGCATATTGAAAATAAGGTAGATGAATTCTAAGGTGCGTTTCAGACCGTTCAATCAGAGCTTGTCTTGGGAACGGAACCATGGCTGGACGACACCATAGGATCAATGGAAGTATTCCCGAATAATTACGCAGTCTACAGAAAGGATAGTACCTTGCACGGCGGAGGCGTATTTGTCCTTGTAGACAAAAACATTCCAACAAAACCATTGCCAATACCAGATGTTGATATTGAGACAGCATGGTGCCAGATGTGCTTAAATGGTAAACATTTTTCGATTGACGTTTTTATCCTTCTCCAAACGAGAACAGTGAAGGCTTGGATGAGCCAGCAGATACAATTCTTACGGCCTCAAAAGAGTATGTCCATCTGGGGAGGGAGGTTGGTCTTTCCGATTTAGTTTGGAAAAATGTCAAGGCAACCAGCTCCGGAAACACGTTTTGAAACACGCTGCCCTGAACCTGACGTCAGCCATCGGGAGTTGGTGACTATGGCGAAAAGAGTGGCGTACAGGACCGCGGACATGGATCATACGAGGTGCATTTTAGTGTGTGAACACCCTCTAGGGCTCACGGAGAAAACAGGTGGGCCCAATAAAAACCATGGTTGACTTCATGGTAAACAATCAACTGTGTGTTTTGCTTTCGGACAAAGAGGGGTCTTTTGTGGTTCTACCAGAGGGCACGTATAACGATAAGGCTAGCGTAGCTATTGAAAAAAAAATTCAGGCTGGTGAAAGTAAACGTTAAAAAGACTAGAGACAGGGCGAAAGAAATGTGTGAGCGATTGGACCCAACCCAGTTGACCAGGAGGATCGAGAAAGCGGAACGTATGCAGTTAGACGTTTTTTCAGTGCCGAAACCCGCAGAGATGTCTGTCCGTTTAGAACTATTCTTACTGAGGGAGGGACTTGTCAGCGCCACTTTCGGCTTAGCTTCAGGGACACTTGTCTTTTTTGAGTTTGGCCGACCCTTTTAGGATTGCCAACTCGGGGAAGGTTGTAAACTTGCTGGAGCTGGACGAGCTGAGGAAGTGTGGGGCGTTTAGCGTGGACATTGAAGAGTGGTTCTACTACCTTCCCCACGGCCGTTTGTTCTCAGCAGTGAAGAAGTGCGTTGAGGACAATGATGAAGTGTCCTTTAGAAATGCATGCGGTGTGCACCTGGAGAAGTTCCTGGAAATGTTGCAATTTTACATGGAGTCGATGGTGATTGGGTAGAAGAATGAATGCTATGTACAGAGGTTGGGCGTTTGTATTGGCTTGTGTGTTGCTCCAGTATTCGGTGACGTTTACTTGAGTGGAGTTGACCGGGACATTGAAGGTCTCTAGGTTACACCATGGTTAAAAAGGTGGTCTGTTATGCTGATGATTGTTTGGTGTTCCTGGGGGGTTTTGACGGCACGGTGTCCGCAGTGGCTGACGTTTTGGCAATTTTTGGTGAATGTGGTGGAAGCATCAGGTTCACGTCTGAAGTCTCCAAGGTCCGTAGTTTTTGGACATTTCCCTTCGCTTCAGCGGCAGTTATATCTGCTGGGCGTACAGCTCTCGGTCAAAAAAGGCCATCTTAGACTAAAAGTCAGCTCACTCGAAGGTTATCAAAAGGGGAATTGCGATTTCGTGCTTGGACGCGGCTCTAAATAGGTCCTGTGTCCATGCGGTGCATGAGAGGTTTCAGGCGCAGTGCGATACTAGGCTAAAAGACGCTGGGTTTTCGCGTGCTTTTCTGTGTGATGTTGCCGGCACCCTTGTTAAAAAGGCAAAAGGAACCTCTCCTCCAAGAAAGTGGTGGACAGGCGAAGGACTGTCGTCATCCCATACCTCCACAAGGTCTCTCACAATTTAAAGAAAGTGGGAAGTCGGTACAACATCCCTGTGGTGTTTTCCGCCCCTTAAAAGTTGAGCCAGATAAGTTCGAGGGTAAGGGCCAAGGTAGAAGGGCTGTCAAAGAGCAAGCGCACAAAAAAAGAAAAACAAACACGCAAAGCCGTTTGTGAGCTGTGTTTCCGGAGTGGTATACAAGGTGCCCCGCTCGTGTGGTAAAGTGTACATTGGACAGGCGGGGAAGTGCTTAAATGATGGGCTCAGGAAGCACAACTATTCACTGAGCCACGGTCGGAGGGCATTTGGCGGTGCACTGTAAGAGCTGCTTGGGCAAGCTGCTCTTCGAGGTGACCACGCTTGTAGATAGGCACAAAAACAAAGTGACGAGGGAAGTGAAAGAGGCTTTTTACATAGCGAAAAGTGCGGCGCAGTGCATCGGCGAGCCGTCAGTGACGCTATCTGTGACACAGGTAGCGTCACCGAATGTTGTTTTTGACTTCGACAGTGACAAAAAAGGAGGGAGGAGGGAGCACGCATCACGTGGATGGCCGGTCCCCTATGTGATAGGCAGAAAGGTTGGCGCATGTGTGGATTGCTGCCTTACGTGTTTACTTTTTCTATTTTTTGTAATACAACCTTTAGTTGCCAGTCAGCGCCTGTCCCGTCTTGTTTGTTCCTTCCTTCTAGTCTTTGTCGTTCTGCGCTGTTTTACCTACATTGTGTTTAGCCTACACCAACTAGCCCAGATTTCAACTTTGGTACGCTTTATACTAAATTTAATGCCATTCCAGAAACGTTTGAACTAACACAAAACGTACTAAAGGGTACAAGGCTGTTAAATATACTGAATTTGTTGTTATGTAACATACCGAGATTCATAGACAATATTCGCGTGATACCAGGAATATACAATCATAAGATTGTGACAACTAGTTTGGTACTACCAAAAACAAACGAACCGAAGTGTGAAGAAAAAAAACTCTTCTATTATAATAGAAGAAATATGACTGGATACGAAGCGAACTTGCTGAATTTTTCCATATGAATTCGACAGGATTATATGCCCAATTACGCAAAAATCCGGCGTTGTCGGCGGCGTGACGAGCGATGGTGCCAAACATGGCCGGCAGTGCAAAGAGTAAAAACACACCAAAAATGCTAGGATTTACGTCAAACGTCTTAGGGAGGTTTCTGTAAACAAAGTAAATTAATGAATTTGAAAAGAATATGTGGTACATTTTGGTTTGGGTGGGAATCGAACCCGAGCCTCCGGGGTACGAGAAGAGTACGCTTCCCGATGCCACGCGGCTTCACGGCTCTGGCTTAAAAAAAAGCTGTTCCGCATAACCACACGTAAGCAACCTGAAGTGTCTCTGCCCAAATATTTTTAGAACAGTCTGATAATATTAGTATTGATGCACTTTTGGAATATATTCAATCCAAAAAGGCATGATTTGACAAATATATTCCCTCCAGAATTCAATCCTCACAAACTAAGAACAAACCTTGGGTTACAAAAGAGGTGAAACAGATTATCAAGCGGAGGAGAAGACCTTATCTCCGAGATTGAAACAAGAGGGGCGCATCCAATAGGGCGAACCTGGGGAACTTGAACGCTATTTTTGAAGCTAAAATAAAGCATTCCAAAGCCGTGTAGTATAGAAAGCTAGAAAATAAACCTAACATGAACCGTAAAGAATTCTGGAAGTTTGTTAAACCAAATAAAAAAATGGTACATCAGACCCTTCTCCTTTATTAAACGACGAACTTATTGAGGACGAAGAAAAAAAGACTACGTATCTCAATAATTATTTCCATTTTGTATTTCATAAACCTTCTACATCATTCTGTTACTCAAACGTGCAGCAGATAATGAACAATGCTACGTCACTCATTGAGATAAGGTACAATGAAATAGCTGTGCTCTTGCAAGAACTTGATGTACAGAAATCAATTTGCCTAAACAACATATCTCCGGTTATATTAATAAAATGCTCCGAAGAGTTGGGGCATTACTTATGTGTTATATTTAATAAATCACTAATAGATCAAAAGTTATATTCGATTGGAAGATGGAAAATCTTGTGCAATACAAATGTCTGGTGCTAAAAACTCTGTTGAAAACTACAGACCTACAGGAAGGCGTTCGACCTTGTAGATCATGACTTGTTATTTCTTCAACATAGGTTACGTTTACTAGATAACAACGTTTTGGCTTGGATCAAGAATTATTTTAGTAAACGAAAGCGCTGTGTTATACTTGTTTCTTCCTACTACTCATGCTTGTCGTTGCCTTCATTATATCGGCCTGTGTTCTTTGTCCCTGTCAAATAATATTTTCAGATGCCTCAACAGGCTCAAATAATGGTTACTATAAACAAGCCCACAGGCAGAATGTGGGCAGCAATGGGGTGTAGTTTTCAATCATGATCAGGCTGGGTCAGACAGCCTGCCACTACAAACTCGTCTGCGTTCTATCTCTCGTTGATAGTTCATTTTCGTGTGTCGTGCAGTGCCATCAGAATCTTTTGGTTGTCGCTTGGTCATTTCAGCCTCTATCGACTACAACTGTATGGTAGAAGGCTGTAGGGTCCAGGAACAAATTCAGTTACTGGAATGGTTGTAAACAGAAGTGTATCTGTTGAAGGAGATTCTTCGAGTTTTTCTGTGTCTTATGTTGTGTGTCGCGTAGTTAGGAGGCTCTTTACTCCATTGAAATTCAGGTTTGCTGGGTTCTCATATATATTCACAGGGAGGGGTGTTTTCTCAAGTCAATCTTCACGGCAATGTCAAATATTTTACAAGTTCAGTCGCATAAAATTCACAGAATGAGGTAGCTGTTTCCTCATTTGTTAAAAAGAACACCTCACCTTTCTTAACATTTTATTTGAGGGCACTGCTATGAAAGAAGGTGTCATGAACTTCTGCTGAAATTCATGTGGCTTGGGATTTTCAAAGGTTGACACATTTAGTCATTTTTGAATTGTTCACTTTATCAACAATATTTTCTTGAACCACAACATAATTTAAAGAGAAGCTGAAGAGGTTCTTAAAACGGGCAAGTTAGAGGCGAACTTTATAGTGTTGTTACCCCGTGAGTTTGAATATCCCGTCGGTTTCCCCGATGATGAAAATAAACGCGAGAAAACACGAAAAACACATCGGCTGCCAAGCGCGTGTCGCTCGTGTGGGCAGCGCGTCCAATTGCAAGCTTGACAGGTATATTCCTTCGCACTGACACCAGTCGTGACGAACTTTTCTGGCCTTTTTAAGAATAAGAAGAGTGCGCGTGCATATCTTTGATTGGCGCTGAACATGTGCCAGAGTGGAGATTCCTAAAATTCCTAAAATGGCGTTAAGCACCAGGTTTGGAGTGGCTTCAGGTGTACTTTGGGAATGATTTTCGACAACCTCTGTGCACCTAATTGAAAAATAGACTCGATATTCGTGATCCGAAATGTGAAATAAAGACGATGTGAGTTTTTCCTCACATACAGAACCGCTTCAGTTTTCCTTTAATAGCAAACGGCACTGCTGTAGAGGAACTTAGGTTGTCACAGGCTCTCATTGTTATTGATTGGGCAATGAGAATGCAACCAACGACTAACAATCTTAAAGGAAAGTAGTGGCACCTGGTGTTCGAGATTTAACTATATGAACAGAGTTGAATGATGAGAAACAGTCATGTTTGTAGACCAAGGACCTTTGTCTGGCTTTTGCAGGCATCATGTTTTTCTGTAGTAGCCTCCTGTGCTTGATTGGGCTGGCGCTTATTCAGTCTGTAAGGCTACAATTCCATCACTTCTTGACTGGCTTATGCCATTTGCTATCACCCATATAAAGCTGTTGCCTACACTAATTTTATAGGTTCTAGGTGTTAAGAGGAGCAGAAGTATTGCTTTGAAATATTTTATTTCAGAGGAAACATTATTTTAAGGCAGCAGCTATCGAACATTGTACCGATTGTGTACTTCAAATGTTTTTTTGTTCATGTGCCATAGTTTCGGAAATCCAAAGGCCTTCAAAAGGCTCCATGCGGTTTCTAAAGCAAAACTCCATTTTCATGTTGACTCACCTATCGTTAGCATTTTCCAGTTTTACGAGCTCATTATACATTTCATGCAGTCATTTTTAAGTGTTTTAATGGCGGCAATATGATTTCTCCGGCTTTTGTAGTTTGGTAGAAATGATTGTTCTGCACCGAGTTATCAGAATGTTTGTTCTGCACCGGGGATACCAAGCCCCTATGAAACAAAATGAACCATGGGAGTGTGGACGTCACAATGACAAACACCCCAAGGCCACGGGCCAAATTGACAGATACACTAAAAGGTTTCACCTTCTAGTCTCACACTTTAAAAGTATCACCTTTTAAACGACACATACACGTTTTAATATCGGTGTCGTTTTTACCCGCACTCTCGTTTTTGTAATCCGTAATATTCACCAGCTCGTTTGGGCCCTCAATTTCAGTTTATTAATGCCACAATGCATAATGCAATGTCATCTGAAAGTTAGAAAAAGGTTTTGCGCAACGTTTATCAACTGCGCAAAGCAGCATTCTTGAACGGTTTGGTTATCAAATGAAAATCCTTCATGCGCTTGAAACATGTAAGTTTCAATAAAATAACAATGGCCCATTATGTCTACTTCCTGGCGGATCGCTGTTATGAAAACTATATTTTCTGATCTGGCCTTTTCGATGTGCGGCTCTACGCGTGTACTTTATTCGATCGGCGGCTCGCGCTATTAAGCGATGGCTACTTTATGTAGAGCCGGTTTCGTTTTCAGTTGCTTAAAGTCATTAGGCATTTTACCCCAAATTTCACCAGCATTTGCCTGGCGACATGGTCTGCCAAAGAGGAGACAAAAGTCACCAGAATGCCACCAAATGAAAAAAAAAAAATATTTTTGTCAAACTTGTATCATCCAGCAACACTGGGGTATGGTCTGTTGCAGGTTTAGAGTAAGAGTTCAAGCTCCCTCCAACGAGACCCTCTACTTGCTTTAGTTCGTGGTTTTTGTTTCTCCAACGTTCCCTCTGCTAAATTGGAAAGAGTAGGAAGCTTTGTGGGAGGAACGTCTCCTGCGAGTCACAAACTGCGAAAGACTGCAGTAGTCTCGGGAGTGTCGGAGTTTCAAGCTATAAGTCAAGGTTCGTCAATTTGGTTTAATCAGTCTTTCGGCCTACGTCGTCCCTTGAGGCATCAGTGTGCACCACTTACCAGACGTTTACGGAACACGCGAACTGCCTTTTATCCTATGTTATCGGTATTCCGGTGGCAGCTGAGCAATGATGGAGTGACGAAACTGACGTGGCACTGAGCAAACCATCCCGAATTCACAAAGATTGCGAATGGCACGCAGAAGGAGGAGATGAACACAGCGCTCTGTTGTGTTCATATCCTCTGTTCCCATATTCTCCAAGATTTATTTTTAGTAATTGTCTACCAACTGGTCCATTCATCAGCAGTAGTCAACAAAAGTATGCTGCTGTTTATTACTAAACATTATTAAGTGCTTATAGTTAAATCCTACAGACCTTTATTAACGATAAAAATAAAAGCGACTGTGCAAGCAGACTAGTACAGGCTAAACAAGATTTATTTACTCAAGATGGGTTTTCTGAATGATAACACAAACGCAGAGAAGTGTCAAACATAGTTGGAGTTTTCGTGGACAAATATTGAATGGGTGCCCCAATAGAGGAAACAGGGAAAGATACGAAGTCACTATTTCCAAATTCTCTTTTGTTTGCCACCACTCTACAACGGGAATTTATTCGTGGATCTTTCAGCGTTATACTGTTCACAACCCCTAAATACCCAAGGAAAATGAACGCAAAGAAGTAAACTACTAATGTCTGAGTAAATATGATTAAATAAACAAGACAGAATGCCCTTGAGCTTTCAACATAGGAAAAAATTATATCATGCAAAACATCAATACTTAAAAAACAGACGGAGGTTCTATTTGCTAAGAGGAGCAGAAGTATTGCCTTAAAATATTTTATTTCAGAGAAAACGTCATTTTAAGGCAGAAGCTATCGAATATTGTACCGATTTTGTACTTGAAATGTTTTTTTGTTCATGTGCCATAGTGTCCAAATTTCAACGCCTTTAAAAGGCTCCATGCGGTTTCTGAAACAAGACTCCATTTTTTGTTGACTCACCTATCGCTAGCACTTTCCAGTTTTACGAGCTCATTATACTTTTTCATTCAGTCATTTTAAAGTGGTTTAATGGCGGCAATATGTTTTCTCCTGCTTTTGTAGTTTGGTAGAAATGATTGTTCTGCACCGAGTTATCAGAATGCTTGTTCTGCACTGGGGATACCAAGCCCCTATGAAACAAAATGAACCAGGGAGTGTGGACGTCACAATGACAAACACCCCAAGGCCACAGGCCAAACCGACAGATACACTAAAAGGTTCCACCTTTTAGTCTTACATTTTAAAAGTGTCACCATTTAAATGTCACATACACGTTTTATTATCGGTGTCGTTTTTACCCGTACTCTCGTTTTTGTAATGCGTAATATTCACCAGCTCGTTTGGGCCCTTAATTTCAGTTTATTAATGCCACAATGCACAATGCAATGTCGTCTGAAAGTTATAAAAAGGTTTTGCGCAACGTTTATCAATTGCGCAAAGCAGCATTTTTGAACGGTTTGGTTGTCAAACGAAAAATCCTTCATGCGCTTGAAACATGTAAGTTTCAATGAAATCACAATGGTTCATTATGTATACTTCCTGGCAGATTGCTGTTATGAACACTATATTTCGTGATGTGGCCTCATTGATGTGTGGCCCTGCGGTTCTACTTAAATTGATCGGGGGCTTGCGCCATTAACCGATGCGATTCGATGGCGGTAGCGTTTTCAGTTGATTGATGTCATGAGCCATTTTCCCCCAGCTTTCACCATATTTCGCCTGGAGACATGATCCACTAACCAGGACAGACACGTCATCAAAACGCCACAAAATGAAAATAACAATTCGTAAAGAATTTCATTATCGGCCAACAATGGCTATGGCGTGTTAGAATGTTTACGACAAGAGTCCGAGCCCCCCTCCAACGAGACCCTCGTTTGGGTTCTCTTTTTCCAATCATGATCTGCAGTCATCACAATCATCTGCAAGCAAGTGTACTGTTGAAATATTACCATCATTACTGTCATTTTCAAATTTAAAAAAGAGGCTTGCGGAACGCCAGATGTAACCTGAATAAAATTAGAAGTTTCATAATTCAAAGTAGCAAATTGACGAATTGATGATAGATATTCTTTTATACATTTAAGTATGGTAGTGTTTAGGTGTAGAAGGTCTGACTTGTAGAATAACAGTGAGTGTGATAGTGTGCAAATGTTTTTTTTTATTATCTAAGAACACAATCAATCTGTCTGCCTCCGTCAACATTCGTAACAAAATCGTGATATAGCTCAGTCTGTTGTGTACTGCGGAAATATAACTTTCGAAAAACGTGTTGTGACCCAAGGAAAAAATTCTCAATGTTAAGGTGATTTATGATGTTAGAGTATAAAACACGCTTCAGTAATTTACAACATATTAGACGTTAGTGAAATCAGCCTGTAATTTGTAATTGCATTGTCGGTCCCTTTCTTCAGCACAGGCACCACGGGTGCCACTTTCCCGTCGTCACGTAAAGAAGCATCATTCAACGACTTATGGAGCAATTGCCTCTGCACAATGGTTTTATATTCTCGTTGATATCCAATCTCGGCCTAATGCTTTAGTCTCATCAAGATTGTTTAGAAGTCACCACACGGCTCCTACACCGAGTTCACTTGGCGTATTACGCTGAACAAGTTTGAGCATCTATCATAGCTTTCATTATCGTTAGCTAGGAGGGATCGGTGTCTGAGTGGGCGAGCGCACACCAGCTCGGAGAACGTGAAGCAAAATCTTGCTCTGCAGAACCCAGGATCCTGGGTGTAATCCCCACCCTTGCCCGCTTCGATCTCGATGGGCATCGTACCGGCGTGCGGTCGTGTATCACTACTGCGCGGTGCACATTAAAGACCTCAGGCTAGCCGTTGTACAGCACTGGCTAAATTGCTCATCTACTGCGAGTGACTCGTCGCAACTTTCAAACGGTTGACCAAGTACACGCAGCCGTAAATATCCACACAACCCCAATTATCACATCACGAGCTAAAGAAAACTGACTAAAAATATTTATGGAATGCTTCTGCTTTTTGCATAACATCGGCAACTGTTTCGTTACTAACCACGACATCTGCTGTAACTAGCAGAAAATTGCCACATCGTCTTGTAGATTTCCAAAATTGTTTGCTATAAGTTTTATCCCCTCCTCCAGCCGTTGTAAGCAATCTTATTTGAATGCGAAAGTATTGAGTGTCTCATTCAGCGAAGCCGGTCAAGAAGGCGAGTACGACAACTAAATTACCTTGGCTGGCCGTTGTTTGTAGCAGCGAAACGGCACCTAAATTCGCGTTGGCTGCTAAAATTTTCTCAAGGAGGTTAAACAAAGTAAATCAATTAAAAACATGCGTAGATTTTGGTATGGGTGGGAATCGAACCCGGGCCTCCGGGTTGCGAGGCGAGCACGCTTCCCTAAAGCCACAGCGGCTTTTGTTTTTGTTTTTATTGCCTGCTTTGGCATTTTTCAATAAAGATTTAAAAAGGAGGGGTTAAAAACGCGTCAGCCGTAACTTGGCTGCAGTGGCTTCATAACAGTCTATCAGATATACCAAACTATCAAGAATAGGCAACCAATCTGGCTGTTTGGGCTGTGCCAAAAACACTACTCATATGCAGAAAACACTTTTTTTTAAATATTAACGAACCGAGCGGACACTTTC
Organism: Ixodes scapularis; assembly: GCF_016920785.2. NCBI lineage: Eukaryota > Metazoa > Arthropoda > Arachnida > Ixodida > Ixodidae > Ixodes > Ixodes scapularis. The sequence goes on along the minus strand of NW_024610029.1, from coordinate 103,775 downwards.
ATCAGCGTGATTTACACCAACTCTTCTTTTCCATAGACTGTGAGGGCCGAGCAGTTGTATCAGGTCATAAGGTAGATCATTTACATTCTCTATTGATATAAATCGTATACACTTGGCGGCTATCGGGAAATCTTTCCTGAGTGTGCACTTAAGTATATCCCACAAAATCATTGCGTACCAGCAGTACATAAATACGTGTTCTACAGTTTCTGGCTGCTTCCATAAAAGACTTTATGTTGACCATGGTACGAAAATGCATTTTTCCTCTAACCATGGCTTTAGGGGTAAAACGCCACAATTAAGCAAAAAAAGGTATTTGGCATTTGGCTTTACCGGCATGTTCTTCACTCTTTCTAAAACATCTAGGCCGGGCCCTTTACCTTACAGGGAACGCCCTTCACCTTACAGGGAACGATAAAGCGGCACAGGCAGCAGAACGTCAACCAAATCACGATAGACGTTTTTCCGTGACACGGTACTAAGATTGTCTAAAGAAACACGGACCTTCAAAACTCGAAAACAAAGTAACACCTCTTTCAAATACCCTTGCACTGCAGCACCTGTCTCAGTCAACGACGAAGCAATGAACTCTGACAAAACGTTTTCCAGACACACTTGAACAACTGTGTGCAAAGAGGCATCCCTTTGATCACGCAAAAACATGGAGCTTGAGACATTATGACGTATGAACAAATGGGACATACCCAAAACACCACATAGCACCAACCTAAAAAATTCGTTCGAGCAGAACGCTCCCAATTCGAAGAGCAAATAAAAACAGCAAGTACCCAATACAGCTACTGAATATTCATTCATGAAATACAAAACACTTGGAATATATTGCAGACTTCTGATATTAAAAAAAAGAAAATATTACACACGGTGAAACGCGCAAACATAGATAAATCTCTTCCCCTCCACAACATTGCCTTTAATTTGACATTTTAGGCCTTTTCGTTTAAATAATTTGTGGTGTCCGGATAATGTCTTAAAGGCACGTAGTGATGGCCTATAGCTGAGCCGGTTGGTTATGCATGCTTACTGATTACCAGCTGAACGTTAGGAAAAGCGACGAAGAGAGAAAGAAACACACTGCTGGACTATCAACCATTTTAATAAACTTCCTTTTCCTCAACCCAATCTTAAAAGGGTAGCTTCTTTTTCTTCAGTCAGAGCTTAGACATAAACTTCCTTTTTCTCCTCATGAACCGTGGAGTTCTCCTCCTCTTCGACTTTCCCCATCCTAAAAGGGTAGCTTCTTCTTCTTCAGTCAGAGCTTTGACAGAAACTTCCTTTTTTCTCCTCCCGATCCATGGAGTTTTTCTCTTCTTCGACTTTCGGATCTTGAAAAATTTCCTTCTTTTTGTCTTTTATACTTCCGGTGGTGTCACCCTCGTTTTACTCGGTCGGATCTTGGAGTCACAAGGTCCCAACTTGGTTCATCCGAGGTGCCGCTCTCCTCAGATACATTTTTTCTTTGGACAAGAGCGCAATGGATGCAACACTCACGCATTCTCCCTCCCCCTCCTCAATGGCCAACACCTCAAGGAGCTCCCTTCCAAGGTGCTTTCGGTGTTTTGCTAAGACGGTGACGCTTGTGAAATCAGGAGCACATTTGTAGGCCCGACAATGTGCCGAAAGGTGGCCCGCCGACATTAGTGCGGTCACAGAGGCTGCATGTTCTCTGGTGCGGTCGTTGATGCACCTCCCTGTTCGTCCTATGTAGCTTTTGCCACATGACATAGGGATCTTGTAAACAACTCCTTTTTCGCATGGGGCGTAGGGTGTTCGGTGCACAGTGCTGCAGGTCGTCGTCCCGTTCTGGGCGGTTTTCCGGTTCACCCTACGGCACATGGCGGAGGCCTTGTTAAGGGCGGAGCACACAACGTGGATGCCTTGTCGGCCGGCGATCTTTTTTAACCGATGAGTAATGCCGTGAACATACGGGACTACTGCGAAAGGCGTTGGGGGCTTCTTTTGCGTTGTTTGATTCTTCTCAGGATTTTGACGTACTTGCCTACAAAGCTTTTCACATACCGGTACGAGGAGGGTACTCGAGTACCCAGAATGCTGGAGTCGACTCAGCTGTCCTTGAAAGCAGCGCCCTACCTTATGAGGGCAGGACTTCTGTAGCGCCGAGACTAAAGCTCTGGTGGCCAACCCCCGTTTTACGTTTTTGGAATGTTCCGAGGTAAACGGAAGGAACCCCTTACATGAACGGGGTTCATAACTCCAGCACACGTGGGAAGGTTGAAACTCCAATGAGAGGTCTAAAAACCGTATGGAATTGTTGACGGGAAGTTCATGGGTAAAAGCCAATCCATGGCAGCTATGTTCGAAGCTGCGCATGACCACGTCTAAGCACCCGTTACTCTCCTCATCTGCATCAGAGTTGCTTAGTATGAGGAAGTCGTCAACATACCGAAAGATGGCCTCGATGCGTTGATCCTTTAACTGGTCTTGAATGTTCTTCCCGCACGCTGCTAGGAAAAAATCGTTCAAGTAGGGGGCCACTCGAGACCCGATGCATTCCCCGCTTTTTTGTAAGAAAAGCTGATCCTGGTGTGACACCACCGTCGCAGAAAGATATGCCGTCAGGAGCTCCAAGAAGCTGTCAAGGCTCATCCCTGTTGAATTTTGAAACCCTTGAAGACCCTGCTCCTCAATGGTTTCTCGGAGGACCTTGAGGAGAGCAGCATGGGGAATGAAATAGTAGAGGTCTTGGATGTCCAAGGGAAAACCTGATACAATATCCGAACCCTTCTCCTGAAGAAGGCGAATCACCGCTTCGAAGTTTGGTATCCGGAAAGGATCCTTTACTTCAACTTGTGATAGGTATTTCGCCAACCACAGTGAGACTTGCCCTTGCCAGGTGTGTTTCTCTGAGACAATGGCACGAAAAGGGACCCCTTCCTTATGTGTCTTTGCCGAGAAGAACACACTTAGGTCCCCTCTTTGGGCTCCTCTGATTTTTGTGACTAGCCCACGGCTTTGTTCTTTTTCGAGTATCTTGAGTATGGCTCGTTTGGCTGGTTTGACTTGAACATTATTCACTTGTTTGAAGTTCTTCGCTAAATTTTGTGTTTCTCTGTCTCCATACGACCCAGAGTCCAGAACTACAAACCCTCCCTCCTTGTCCGAGAGACACAATCGAAGGTCCTTGCGACGCAATTCTTCCACCGTTGAGGCAAAACTCATCCGTGGAGGTCCCAAGCTCTTTACGCCTGCCAAACATTCAGGACCCTCGTTGATGATTTGTGAGGTTGCCTCTTGAGGCGCCTTAGATGCGATTTCTCGTACCATTAGGACCTTATCGATATCACTTAGCCTTGATGGAAGGGCGAACTTCGGACCCTGCTCAAGCACCTTCCGGGCTGATGCTGAAAGGGACGCATCTCCGATGATCTGGAGTGGCGTGCTTTTGGGTTCTGCCCTAACCCTTCGGGCGAGATGATGTTTCCAAATTGGGAGAAAACAAAACTTCCACAGGTCCTCTGTGGAGGATCTTGCTACGTTCATGTGGAATGAAAAGGCGTTATAGCTGAGACATTTGACCCTCAGAAAATCAGTCAGAATTCGAACTTGCCGCCAGGCCTCGGACTTCATGATCTTCGAGACCCGCTGGGCATGACCTGTTGATGGTGCAATGTAGCCGAGGAAGACCCCTACCTCGTCAAGAAGAATCTTCTTTCTAATGCTGCGGGCGAGCAACCTCGCTCGGCAGATGTTGGTGGCAATGAGCTGACATAGGTCCCGCGGGGTAAGGCACATTGTCGGGCCTGCAAATGTGCTCCTGATTTCACAAGCGTCACCGTCTTAGCAAAACACCGAAAGCAGCTTGGAAGGGAGCTCCTTGAGGCGTTGGCCATCGAGGAGGGGGAGGGAGAATGCGTGAGTGTTGCATCCATTGCGCTCTTGTCCAAAGAAAAAATGTACCTGAGGAGAGCGGCACCTCGGATGAACCAAGTTGGGACCTTGTGACTCCAAGATCCGACCGAGTAAAACGAAGGTGACAACACCGGAAGTATAAAAGACAAAAATAAGGAAATTTTTCAAGATCCGAAAGTCGAAGAAGAGAAAAACTCCATGGATCAGGAGGAGAAAAAAGGAAGTTTCTGTCAAAGCTCTGACTGAAGAAGAAGAAGCTACCCTTTTAGGATGGGGAAAGTCGAAGAGGAGGAGAACTCCACGGTTCATGAGGAGAAAAAGGAAGTTAATGTCTAAGCTCTGACTGAAGAAGAAGAAGCTACCCTTTTAAGATTGGGTAGAGGAAAAGGAAGCTCATTAAAAGGGTTGACAGTGCAGCAGTGTGTTTCTTTCTCTCTTCGTCGCTTTTCCTAACGTTCAGCTGGTAATCAGTAAGCTTAAGGGCACACCGAGATACTTTGTGGGTAAAGACTTTCACCTAACATTCATAAATACTTCTGGCTTGCTTGACCAGTCACCGTGCCAGAAACCAAAGCCTTTATCAAATTTTACCAAGCTACCAGTTTTCGAACAAAAAGAAGAAATTTCATTTATCGCTTCACGTACGCTATGTCGATTGACACAAATAACGTCGACCTCATCCGCGTAGGAAAGTACCTTTACTTAACTTGACTGCAATTTATAACCACGGATAGCACTATTATGAAGAAGCTTCAAACACAAACACTCTAAGTAAAGCGGAAAGAATGATGGTGAAAACGGCGATACTGCTTTAGTGAAGTCAAAATTTTCACACATTCGGCGACCCCCTTATTCACAATCGAACTTGCGGTGCAATTTGTATATGCCATCTTTACCCCCCCCCCCGAGAATAACAGCGCCTACGTTCGCATGCTCTAGAACAATGAACAATACTTCATGCGAAATGCGATCGAATGCTTTGTCACGTTAGAGCTGCAGCATCGCCTCTCGTCTAGAAAAAGCATCACAACACTCAAGGACAGTTCCGGCCATGTGAATATTTGTAGTGATAGTGGGCCCTCTAATAGCGCACGTCTGGTGCTAGCAGCGCCACGGCAACTCCAAGGTTCCGCCTGACTAAGGTGTGCCTACTGTTTGGGTCATGCTTTCGCATTCTCACACGTAGGCAGTCTTATATGTCTCTGCCGAACTTTTTGCTGGACTTACTGTAGTCTTATACTTCAACATGACTTCTTTTAGGTTATCTAGGTTTTGTGCCGAGCTGTTCTTATACCGTGCATGCACACGCTTGCACTTCTTTATCACGCGAACCAGGCTACCTTTGATCCACGGTCCTTTTCTATTTTTTATTTTCGATGAGTCTGTGCTATGAACGTATCTTTCGACAAAATGAGAATTCTGTGTTTAAATAAATAGCTCAACTGACCGAAACGCTGCGCACAATCAAAGGGCGCAGTTTGGGCTCCGCCCACGCGCAGTGTGGAACTAGCAACGCTAACGCAAAGTGCTTGTGTTGGCTGGTATACAAAAGATTAAAACTCACAACTTAACTCAAGGACTGCACGTTTGCGTTAGCGTAGCGGCCGTAAGAACCACTGACCAGCATATTTGGTACGACTTGCAAAAACTTTAATTACGAATGTGCATACTTGAAATCGAGCACGCGAATGCACTTTAGCGAAAAGTTTTGTCCCTTTTCTCTTTACTCAGTTGTTGTGAAATCTTCACAGTAGAGCAAGAACCTGCCGTGCATTTTATAGGCTTATGTCGAATGTTCGTCGTCGGCACTCTGGTTTGCGAGCTTGTACACAAGTGGTCATCTCTCAAATATTTCGTTGTCTTCATTTCATATCGCGATTATCGCCAGCCCCTATTATGGCGTTGTCAGCGTTTTTACTTTCAGCAGGCTGCTCTTCAAAAAGCCCTAAATTTCTGGTGATCCCATTAAAGTGTTTTCCGTGATTGCGGACAAAACGCACGTTTTGTCCGCAATTCCACATAATAGGAGATCCGCGAAGTGCTTGGAGGTTCGGTAACAATCTGCGGCACTGAGTGGGAGCTATCTTAGGACCAAGTTTTGGGTGCGAAACTGTCTTTAGACCTTTACTGGCGATAGCTTCAATCGGTTGAAAACTCTGAGTTAATGTAATAAAAAAGGCGCGACGTATTTCCTTTTTTTTTTTGCAGCCGTTGGGAAGGGTTTTGATTGGTTAGAGCTGGCTTCGACCCCTCCAAAATACATATACCGGAATTCACATGGAAATTCCGGCATATGTAGTTTATGCAACAAAGACACGACAATATCAAACTACCTTCCGTGTTCATTCACAATAAGTAAGATGTTGATCTTGAGTATGGAAACAGAAATATACATGCGAAATGGAGTTCGCGTCGCCGCCCACAGTAAAGCTTCGATTGCTTGGCGCTGCAGGGATCAAAGTTTAGCTAGTACAGTCCGGTTTAGGTACATTTGCACATTTTCCGAAGTACTCAACAAGACCAAGCTACTATGAGTCAAATCGGATCAGTAAATTGGGGACGTCACAATAAAAAAAGTCCAAAACTATTGGCACAAACAAAAGATACGCTGAACGTTTTGCCGTTTAGTCCCACGTTTTAAATATCTCACTATCTTAGCGGCTCATACACCTTTTTGTGTACCTGTTGTTTTTACCCGCGTTCTCGGGTTTTTTATTGCTTAGTATCCACCAGCTCGTTTGTAACCTTACTTTCAGTTAATTGATACCACTTTGCACGTTGCATTGTCGTCTGAAAAGAAGAAAATGGTTTCGCACAATGTTTGGAAACTGCGAAAATATCATTGTTGAAAGATTCGGTTGTCAGACGAAAAATCGTCCATGCACTTGAAACATGTAACCTTCAACGAAATAACAATGGTCCATTATGTATTCTCCCTGGCGAATTGCTGTTATGAAAAATATATTTCCTGATCTGGACTCTTCGATGTCTGGCTCTACGGTTCTGCTTCAATCGATTGGCTGCTTGCACCATTAAGCGATGCCTACTTTAATGCGGTGTCGTTATTGTTTTAAGTTGCATGACGTCATCAGGTAGTCCCCCTAGATCTCACCAGATATTGCTATTTTTCAGGGTCCAGTAACCAGGGTAACCAGGACAGAAACATCTAAACAATGCTACCAAATTAAAAGAAAAATCGTCAAGAATTTTATCATCTGGCAACTCTGGGATATGGTCTGTTGCAGGTTTTGAATAAGAGTACAAGCTCCCCTCCAACGAGACCCGCTGCTTGCTATGATTGGTGCTTTGTTTTTCTACAAAGTTCCCTCTGCTAAAGTAGAAAGAAACGAGGGCTTTGTGGGAGGAATTTTTCCTGCGACTAACGAACTGCTACGGATTGTAATAGTCTCGGGAGCGTCGCCTTTCGAAGCTATAAATTCATGTTTGTCGAGGTGGAAGAAGCATTTTTCGGCCTGCGTCATCTCTTGCGGCATCAGTGTAGAGCGCTCACCAGACGTTTAGGGAACACGCAAAATGCGGTTTATAATATTGTAGTGGTATCCTGGTTGCAGCTGAGCAACGGTATCGGGACGTGGCTGACGTAGCAGAGAACAAACCATACCGAAGTGCTACGTCAAAGGGCCATTGTTCCACTTCCTCTGTTAAATGAGAAGAATTGAGACATGTGAAAAAATAGAGTTCTCGTGTTTCGTGTAAGTTTTTGTTGAGCTCTGTGCATAATTTCTACTTTGCTTCCATATCGTGTCAGGGCAACATGCTCATGCCTGCAGCACTTCGGCGTCGCTCGCACATGACGTGAAATAAATTAGATGCACCAAATCGTGTTTCAGACGCCGCGCCGCTGAGATAGTTTCGCTGTCAGTACGGCAAGCGCAAACGCTTCACTTTGCGCGAACCTCGTTTCTGTGCAATCGGGGTGCCCACACATGATGTGGGAAAACGCAGACTTTCATGTAAACAGCGCGTTGATCGATAGAAGGTGGCTGTCATTTCCTTGGTTTTTTAACGCAGTTTCAGGAGTAAACACTCCTTTTATTGGAAGGACATTACCCAATTATTCAAATTTATGATCCGTGTTTGACCCTACAAATGCAATGTTAAACTCATTTGAAACGTGCCCATTTCCCTTCAAGGTCGCAATATGAAAGCCGGAATCCTCGTTTTGTATTCAGTATTTACGCCACAAACATTATTGCCAGACAAGGCATTCCGGACAAGGGACAAGTTTTGCCCGATTTCGTCCTTGTACGAAATTCCTGTATTTCATGTATGTGACCTTTTTTATATGTAATTCCGAGGTAATAAACAAGGTAAACTATTCATGCACATTTTCGTATGATAGATACTGTGCAAAAAATTCAAACGCAAAATATTTTGTTGTGCCAATGAATGGCATCCTAACTTATTAATCATGTTGGTCAGACTCTAAAAAGGGTCGTACCGCGTCAAGACGAAACGAGCTGCAGGATGCTCGATTCGCTCCGGGGCAACAACATTGTTTTGGTGCGAAGGCTCCATACGGTGCAGCGTTCTCCAAAACTGGTGATGCATAGTTTAGGTAGGCGAAATAATTAAAAGGTTAAGTGGACTTTTTACAAATTTAGGTTCAAGAATCCAAGCGCTAGGCCAGCCATCATTAGGACATCGTCAATGTGAGCGTTCCATGTGAAGACAGATGATAGCGTGACAGCTAGAAGTATAACTGCTTGGCTCTTGGGTACAACTTCCTCATTCCATTTAGAGCAATATTCAATTTTCGTCTTGAATTTTCGGGTAGAACTTACGTGGACACATTTTTTACATTGAGCTCTATCTTCAACTTTTGCAAAATTTCTCTATACGATTCAAGTCAGCCTGCAACGGTGTGGGACACTCATCGTTCGTTATACATGTGTAAAATACACAATTATCCGCAAACAATACTTTCGAATTCAGACCACCAATAATATCATTAGCAATTATCAAAACTAACAACGTTAATAAAAACCTAAAAACATAACCCTGCGGAACGCCATGAGCAACCTCAATAAAATTAGAAGGTTCACCTTTCAAAACTACACAATGACGACGTGATAATAGATATGCTTTTATGCACTTAAGTACGGCAGTGTTCAAGTTTAGAACCTCTCATTTGTGTAATAGCGGTGAGTGTGATACTATGTAAAATGCTTTTTTATAATCAAAGAACACGCAGTCATTCTCTCCGCCTCCGTCAAAATTAGTAACCAAGTCGTGATACAGCTCGGTCAGTTGTGTAGTGCCTGAACGTCCCTTTCGAAACGCGAGTTGCGACTCAATGAAAAATTTATGAAAATTAAGGTGATTTATGATGTTAGAGTCTAAACAATGCTCCAGAAATTTATAACATGTAGATGTTGGTGAAACCGGCATGTCATTTGTAATTTCCTTTTGGGCACATTCTTTTGCAAAGGCACCACGCGTGCCACGTTTCAGACGTCTGGTAAGGAACATTAATTGAACGACTTGCTATGTATTATAAAAAGGTATGGGGTAATAGCCTCTGCTAACGTTTTAATATTCTCGTAGAGATCGCATCAGGGCAAAATGCTTTAGTTTCAGCAATATTTGAGAAGCCGCAACACACCTCCTACACCAAGTTCAATTAGTGGCACTTCGCTGAAGGAGTTTAAGCATTTATCATAGGTTAAACTATGAAGAGGTAAAATGACGGAAGGAAAAAAGGTTTTGAAGGCGTCTGCTTTTTGTTGATAATCGTTAATCATTTGGTTATTAGCCACGACATCTACTATATGGCGCTGATCTTCACCGGTGCGTCTCATATATATCGAAAACTCTTTGTTAGTACTTTTTTGTCCCGTCCTCCAGCCGTCGTAAGTAATCTTCTTTTGCCTCGCGATTCAGTAATCTTTTAGTTAAACGTTACTTCCTTTAGCTTATATAGATTTTGTGCCAGCTGTTCTTCTTATACCGCATCTACACACGCGTGCGCAGCTTTATCGGGTGAAGCAGGCTTCGATGATTTTGGGCTAAGAACGTATATTTCTGTTAAACTGAGAATTCGCGGCTTAAATAAAACCCATGCATCAGGGCCTCTCATTTTCCTCACAAAACATTCAAACCAAATGAAATGATTATGTAGCTCAAAAGTCATCCCTTCATAATCTCCCTTTTCGTAAAACAGCCCATTTTTATTTGTACTAACTTTTTCGCCGGGAATCCGAAAGCCAAAGTTGGAAACAACAGCCCTGTTGTCACTAATACCAGGTATGACAGCGGATTTCTTTAACATGAGTTGGGTAATTACAAAATAAAAAGCATCGTGTGTTGAAGCATTGTGTGGGTTCATGTGCATATTACCTAAGAGCTAAGCTGTCCATCCTGCACTTAAGATCAAGGCTCCTCGAACTCATGGCACTATATGTAGAGTGTTCATCGCTCCATGTCATATCTGGTAGATTAAAAATGCCACGAATCACGATATAATATTTGTAAATGCTAGATAGTAGGTCGTGAAGCACATGAATACTAGTGGGATCAGAGTTAGGGTGTCTGTAGACACTCCTAGAGTGAACTGGGTAGTATCTAGCAAACCAGCACAACACCATAGTGAATCAGTAGTATTGCCCGGAAAATGTAGCTGATATCTTAAAAAAGAGCTATGCATTCGTATGAAAATTCCTTCCCTTCGTCAAGACCTATCTTTACTAAAATCGTTGAAAAATCTAGCAACTACCTCGTGATCTGATATAAAACCATCTAGCCAATACTCTGTTCCAAGGGCTATACAACTTGCACAGTAGTAATCAATCCTGACAAATCTACTACATTATTTGTCACACTTGTGCAGTTCGGTACCACCATTATAACATTTCTCCGATCAATATTCCAGGTAGCATTCGCACGTCTAGTACGCTTGAAAGCGACGACTTTTTTTTCACCATAAGTGTCATAAGTTGATTTGTCCTTGTTGCTTGGGAAACAAAAAATAGCCTTTCAGCTTGTACGCGTTCCGCATGACTTCAGTTTTTTCGTCACAAGAAGTAAATCCTATCAGTAAAGGGCGAGGTTCCCTTCTTGTTGTCTCCCGAGCCGATGAATTTTTTTCCGAGGAAGATACGTTTACACTCGTCAACTTCGTAGACTATTAAATAACTTTGTCTGTATTTATTATATAAGCTATCAGTTCTGGCGCTCAACTTCAAACTTGGTTACTGAGGCGCTGAACAAACTTCTCACACGCTGCAAGCTTGAGAACAGAATCCAAAATTGCTTCGACTTCAGCTTCTATAGACGAGAGCCTCTCATACGTTTGCGTAATATGCTGTTCTAATCTCTGTTTTGAGTGATGTTATGCTACACCTCAGGGCCTTTTGGCCATCACGGACTACCTTCATCCGCTCCTCAGTCAGCGGAGTGGTGTTTTCGTCTACATCACGGTTGAGTAAAAGGATAAGGATACAGAGCGAATCAAAGGAATCCGTGACACACTCACACAACGCTCCCGGGCGAGGCAGCACCACAAGGCAAGAACATTAACTTTTTCCTTTGAAATTGAAATGTTTTTTGTTTACCCAACCTGAAATGCGAACAGGATCTGGAAGCGCGTGTCCACATGCCATGGGCGCTATATCGCCCATTGACAGGGACAGCTGAAGAGGCGTCGAATCAGCTTCGCTCGATGTCCATGACGATGGCACTTCGCGCAGAAACACCAGCGGAACCAATAAGGACAATGTTTGATGTATATAAACGAGAATATAATTTTATCAAATGCCTAAATACCCATATAGATTAATTGTGATCGCAGCTACTCGTACGAGCTCCAGGAAATGTTGGGTTCTATTACGTTTCATCTTACGATGGACCGTAGAGAGATTTAAGTGCCATCAAAGCTAATCTGATTCCGTTTGTGTCTGCCACGTGACCTTTGAAGAGAAGGGGCGCTGCGACGAGTGGTGTGCGTAGTCACGTGTTAAGCTCACAGCGCTGTATTGGCTGGGGATGGCATGTAACCTATGCTACGGTTCATAGCAAGGTTATACGGAGTATACTCAATTCCAGTTTTGTGTTTCTTCAAAATGTCAAGCACCACTTCATTACTACTGTGACTACAGAAGAGTCGTGAAGGTCAAAGGCAAGAGTGGGGCGACGTCACTGGGCGGATGCCTATGCGTGCGCCGATACTGGTTCGAGTCTGATCTTGCAGCAGCGTCTGGCAGCCAATGCTACTGATAAGCATGCAAGGCGGGCGAACGAGAGAGGGGCGGATGCAGCGCCTAGCTTGGCAGGCCAAAATGCGGCTGGCAGAAATGCTCCGCGAATCAAAAACCGCAGTTCGGGCTCCGCGCGCGGGCAGTGTGAACTAGCAAGGCTAGCACAAACTGCTTGCGTTAGCTCATATATGCAATACTAAAACATACTGCTAAACGCAGGCTCTATACCTTGGCGCTCGTGTGGCGTTAGTAAGATCCATTGAGCAGCATATTTGGTACACCTTGCAAAATTTGAATTCCAAGCGTACATACTTGAAATCAAGCACACGAATGCAGCTTGGTGAAAAGCTTTGTCCCGTTTCTATCTACTCAGTAATGGTGAATTTTTAAGAATATAGAAAGAACGGCTGCCGTGCATTTCCAGCGTCTGACATCGGATATTCGTCGTGGGCACACTCGTTTGCCAGCTTGAACCCAAGTGGTCATCTGTTATATAATTCGCCCAAACCATTACTTATCACGATTATCCTTGTTGTCGCCAGCATTAATTAGGTCGAAAATAATCCCTGGAGAAGAGGAACCGGAGGGACAAACGACAAACACAAATCTCCAAACACAGCTAGTTGACTGGTGCACGACCGAAAAAATACGCCAGGTCCGGATATCGAACCTGGGACCTCTGCATTTCCAGTGGAGCGCACTACCAACTCAGCTAACCAGGGGATAGACGTTAGTCGAGCAAACGGGTTTTATCAGCCGCCACCAGTCTAACACCATTAACAAGGGTGAAGCTTGCAATTTAAGGTTATGATTATACTGCAATTAAATGGACTGGACATGAGTGACAAAAATAATCCCTGGAGAAGGAGAACAAGAGGGACAAAGGACAAACACAAATCTCCAAACACAGCTAGTTGACTGGTGCACGACCGAAAAAATTCGCCAGGTCCGGATATCGAACCCGGGACCTCTGCATTTCCACTGGAGTGCTCTACCAACTGAGGTAACCAGGGGTTAAACGTTAGTTGAGCAAACGGGTTAAACAGCTGCCACCAGTCTAACACCATTAACAAGGGGGAAGCTTGCAATTTAAGGTTATGATTATACTGCAATTAAATGCAAAGGTGCAAGCGAACTGGACATGAGTGACAAAAATAATCCCTGGAGAAGGAGAACAAGAGGGACAAAGGACAAACACAAATCTCCAACACAGCTAGTTCACTGGTGAGCGAGCGGAAAAATCCGCCTGGTCCGGGTATCGAACCCCGGCGCCTCCACATTTCCACTGGACCGCTGTACCAACTGTGGATGGAGATTTGTGTTTGTCTTTTGTCCCTCTTGTTCCCCTTCTCCGGGGATTATTTTCGTCATGCATGTCCAGCCTGCTTGCACCTTTGCATGTTAGTGCATTATATTCAATAATGGCGTTGACAGCGCTTTTATTTTCATCAAGTGGCTTTTCAGAAAGCCCTTGATTGCTGGTGCTCCAATCAAACGCTTTCACATAATTGCGGACAGGAAGCACGTAAGTCATAATCACACGTAATGCCGGAAGCGCGAAATGTTCGGAAATCTTGGAAAAATGTGCAGTCTTGATTAGGAGCTATCTGAGGACTTAGTACTATGTACGAAGTGGTCTTTAGCCCTCTACTGGTGATAGTTTTAATAGGTAGAAACTCCAAGTTCTTGTAATAAAAAAAGCACACCTGGTGTTTTTGTTTTTGCAGGTGTTGCGAAGGGTTCAGATCGGTTAGAGCTGGCTTCGACCCTTGCAGAGTACATATGCCGGAAGTCCTTCCGGCAGGCGACGATGCGCCCTGTGCTAGCAGAAAGATTGCATTGCGATACCGGTTTCTAAAGACACGACGTTTCACAAACTACCTTACGTGTTCCTTCGCGCTAATTAAGATTTTGATCTCGAGTAGGAAAGAAGAAATGCGCAAGCGAATTGAAATTGGCGTCACCATTGTTTCTTTACTGGGCACCCACAGTGTAGCCTCGCTTGTTTGCAGCAGCCGGGATCAAGATTGCAGCTTGTACAGAGATGAGCCTAAGCAAGAGGTCTTTGCGACCGACATAACAATCCCGTGGTTTTTAGTGGAGTTGAGAGTATACAGACAGATCGTCTGTGACGTTAAAAGGAGCGAATTGAAACCGGACGAAAAAAGACATACGTATGACATGGACACGTCCTTTTCCAGCTCGTGCCTTTTAAACTTTTAATCTATATCTGCCAACTTGGCTCAACCAAAATCTAATTACGTCGTCGAAGACTTCTTTTTTTGGTGCTTCATAGCTGCCTTTCCAATCTTCAACGGAATCTGGCTCCTACTCCTTTTAGAGCTGTTGATCACAAAACCTTGTTTACTGATGCTAAATCAGGTGCTTGCATATTGCTGACACGCAATGTGAGTTTTTTTTGTGTTTAATCGTCTTTTTTATATACAGGTTGTTCTAAAGTAAATGTTACACATAATAAAAGCCGTACGGATAGCAAACCAACAGCGTTCTATGGAGGTGTTAAAAGAAAACGGCTAATTAACTTTTTAATTGCCGAAAAAAATATAGGGTTACAATTTGAAACTTGCTGAGCATCATAAGAACTGCTAAATTAGTAAATCTTAGAAATACATAAAGAACGTAGAAAGCACAGAGATGCGCTAACTTTACCACTGGTGCAACGCGCGCAAGGCTGAAGTTGCGACAAGGCGAATGGTATTTTAAATAAATATGATTATAATAATATGACTGGGGTCGCCTAGGTGTCTCCGAAGGAGGCGTCAGGAAAGCCCACGAGCATGTGAGGGAGTGTAGAACCATGCTTTATGCACTAACCCAAATGCGAAGGTTTTAACTTTCAACAGCAAAGGAATGGAGGTATAGTTTTAACCAGTGGCGTAGTCAGGCATTTCTTTTTGGGAGGGGGAGGGGGGGGGTGGGGGGGGGGGCTGAGGTGGCTGGGCTGTCCGTAACTTGGAGTGTGGATAGAGGAAGGGGGGTCAAATATCATTCGCATTTTATAAGAGCGGCTGGATTTCGGGGGGGGGGGGGGGAGGGCTGCAGCCGCAGAAGCCCCCCCCCCCCCTCCCCCCCACACACACAGCCTGATTACGCCCCTGACTTTAACACATGACAGCGGTCGAACGAGGGACCTGTGTGTACTGTTCCTAATGAAGTAGTGATAAAAATATCTTCGGTAACTCCGAGATGTTCCGGCCTAAGGATTCTCACTTGGCGGATTTGAATCCCGGCCTAGGTGCCCGCAGTCAGACGAAGTCTCACTGCGGAGAAGCCATTGTGCAACCCAGATTTCGGTTTTACGTCAAAATTTTCCCAGGTGGTCGCTGGGGTGCGCCAGATACCGTTCCTGGGTTTCGCATGAAAAACCCTCAAATCTGGATTTGATCGTCTTTCTGGCTCATGTCGCAGCTAGGTTCTTTTGTAGCTTCTTTTAAACCTCTTGAGATAAACTATTTGGGGATGCTGTGTTGTAGGCTTATTGCGGTTTCTTTGGCTTCTCGTTGAAAGACTAAAATCGATGCCATTTTAGGGCCATAGCAGCGTCGCCAGGTGGAAAGGGGATCGCGAAACTAAACTGGTATTCAAATATCCCCAGATTGCACAAACTCTTATTCAAAACTCTTAATCAGACTTCTTATTCAGAATATCTATTTTAGGAAAAATACAAATTAAATTAGTCAGGTTTAGTTACACATGCAGACCTATCAACGTCCTCAGTGAAAGTAAGCCACTGTGAAACAATATGAACCGGTGAAGTGTGGACGTCACAATTACAAAACCCCCAAGACTACCGGCCAAATCGACAAATACACTGAAAGGTTTCACCGTTTAGTCTCACATTTTAAATGTCGGACCTTTTAAACGACACACACACCTTTTAATATATTTGCCGTTTCACCCGCACTCTGAGGTTTTTTTGGAAAGCTTATTATTAACCAGCTCGTTTGCGACCATACTTTCGGTACATAATTCCGAGATGCACGTTGCGATGTCGTTTAAGAAGAAGAAAAACATTTTGCGCAACCTTTGTGAACTGCCGAAAATAGCACTGTTGAATGCTTTGGTTGTAAGAGGAAACATCCTTGATACGTCTGAAAACTGTAAGTTCCAATAAAATAACAATGACTCATTACGTATACTCCCTGGCGGATTGCTGTAACGAAAAATATATTTTCTGATCTGCGCTCTTCGATGTGTGGCTCTCCTTTTCTACTTTAATTGATCAACGGCTCGCGCTTTTAAGCGATGCCTACTTTAAAGTGGAGCCGGTAGTGTTTTCAGTTGCTTGATGTCATCAGGCATTTTAAACCCAGATTTCACCAGATTTCGCCTGGTGACATGGTCTACTAACCAGGAGACAAACGTCCCCAGAATGCGACCAAATAAAAAAAAATATTTTGGTGAAACGTTTATCATCATGCAACACAAGGCTATGTATGGTCTGTTGCGGGTTTAGAACAATACTATAAGCCCCCTTCAACGAGACCCTCTGCTTCCTATGATCGGTGGCTTGTTTTTCTCAAACGTTCCCTCTGCTAAAGTAGAAAGAGTGAAGGGCTTTGTAAGAAAACCTCTGCGAGTCACAAACTCCTACTGACTGTAGTAGACTCGGGAGTTTCGCCTTTCCAAGCCATAAAAGCATGTTTGTAAATTTGGCTTAAACAACCATCCGGCCTACGTCGTCTCCTGCGACGTCAGTGTACACCACTCACCAGACTTTTACGGAACACGCGAACTGCAGTTTATCATGTGGTAGCGGTATTCCGGTTGCAGGTGATCAACGACTGCGTTACGTAGCTCACGGAGCACTAAACAAAAAATCTCGCATTCACAAATATTATGAAAGGCGCGGACAAGAAGGAGGAGATGAACACAGCGTTGTATTGTGTTCATATCCTTTATACCCATATTCTTCACGATTTCTTTTAACAATTGTCTACCAACTGGTCCAATCATCAGCACTAGTCATCAAAAGTATGCTGTTACCTATAATTATACATTAACATTTTGCTTATAGTTAAATCCGACACTCATTTATTAATGAGCAAAACAAAAACGAGGGTGCAAGCTACCTAGTCCAGGCTAAACAAGATTAATTTATTCGAGACGGGTTTTCTGAATGATGACACAAACGCAGAGAAGATTCCAACACAGCTGAAGATTAGTGGACGAAATATGAATGGGCGCCCCAAAAGAGGAAACAAAGGGGAAGTCACGAAGACACTGTTTACAATTTCCCTTTTGCTTACCAACACTCTACATAGGGCATATTTTCGAGGACCTTACTGCGCTATACTGTTCAAAACCCCTAACATACCCAAGGACAATGAACGAAAAGAAGCAACCTACTACTTTCTGGGTAAACGTCATTAAACGAACAACACACTATGCCCTTAAGGTTTCAACCTAGGAAATAAAAAAAATGTCATGCACTACATCAATATTTCCAAGACAGACAGACATCACGTCGGGGGTGAGGCCCAGTCAAGCCAACATGTGTTGACTTTTTGCCCGTGCCCCTGTCGTCTGTACATATAGACGAAATAAACTGATTCTGATTCTGAAGTGAAGCCTCTAATATAAATAAAGATCAAGAAAGTTCTTCCATTCGATAACAAAACACAAGAAGGGCAATCAACAAATTTCTAGGTGTAATGTAGGTTATTGATTCTTTCAATATACATTTATGGTCATTCTCTTCAATCAAAACCATTTCATGAGCGTTTCCTAAGGGTATACAGCTATTACATCAGATTGTGTGTTCTGACACAGCTAAACACAGAAGCTTATTTATCTGCAACATTTATGCTAAGTTCAATCGGTGGTTAATTAATGAAAAGTTTTGTCGTAAATGTTTCATAAAGATGAGCATTCATATTTATAAGAGCGACACATTTATGGAAAAATTGTGTTTTTGTAGTTCTGTCGAAATAGCTTTGAGCAAAGGAAAATAACAACTTTTATATTGAAACAGTCAATAACAATATTAAAGCATGGAAAGTTTTTGAATAAGGCTTCGCTATGTTTTAGCCATGAGTATAAATAGTTTCTTGACTTATAATGTTTCTCTAAAACCGGGATTTATGTCGTTCGATTCCTGAAAGCTTGGGGTTGTGCATGATATTTTATTGCGTAGGTATAAGCTAAAGGCCGGTTCCTGTGTTTTAAATCGTTTTTTGTTTATCATAATTACACAGAGGTTAGTAGGTCGCTTCTTTTTATCCTCTGCCATATGGCACGTTAGGGTTCGTCTCTAGTTATGGACCGTGCATGCTGAAATGACCGCGCGATGACCAAACGATACTGGTGGTTGTGAATCAACGAAAGTAGCTGACCTAGCAGCGACAGATGGAATGAAAATGAGCGTTCAATGGCTACTGCCATGCGACCCAGCTTGTGATTTCTCCTTGTTTAGCAACACTTCAATGTCGCCCACCTTTATGTGCTTCTTCCTACTACCCATGCTTGTCGTTGCCTCCATTATTTCGGCCTGTGTTTTTTCTCCCTGTGAAAGAGTATTGTCAGATGCCTAAACAGGCTCATATAATGGTAACTATAAACAAGCCCACGGGCAGGATGTGTGCAGCAACGGTGTGCAGTTCTCAACCATGATCAGGCAGAGTCAGATAGCCTGTCACTACAATCTCGTCTGTGTTCATCTCGTTGCTAGTTCCATTTTGTGTGTCGTGCAGTGCTATCAGAATCCTTTGGTTGTCGGTTTGTCATTTTAGCCTCTATCGACTACGACTTTCTAGTAGAAGGCTGCAGGGTCCGGGAAGAAATTCAGTTAGTGAAATGGTTGTAAACAAAAGTGCATCTGTTGGAGGAGATTTTTCGAGTTTTTCTGTCTTCTGTTGTGTGTCGCCTAGCTGGAAGGCCCTTTGCTCCAATGCAGTCAATTGTGCCGCATTCTCATATATATTCGCAGTGAGGAGTGTCTTCTCATGTCAATCTTCAAGGCAATGACAAAATTGTGTCAAGTTCAATTGAACAAAACTCATAGAATAAGGCAACGTATTCCTCATTTGTTAAAAAGAACACCCAATCTTGTTTTAACGTTATATTTGAGGGCACTGTTATGACAGAAGGTATCATCAACTTCTGCTGAAAGTCATATTGCTTGGGATTTTCAAAAGTTGACACATTTAGGAATGTTTTAATTGTTTTCTTTATCATCAATATTTTCTTGAACCACAACATAATTTAAAGGGAAGCTCAAGAGGTTCTTGAAAAGGACGAGTTAGAGGCGAACTTTATAGTGTTTATATCCCGTGAATCTGAATATCATGTTCGGTTTCCCCGATGATGTAACTAAACGCGAGAAAACACGAAAAACCTTTCGGCTGCCAAGCGCGTGTCGCTCGTGTGGGAATCGCGTGGAATTTTAAGCTTGCAAGATATATCCCTTCGCAGTGCCGCCAGTCGTGATGACCTTTTCTGACCTTTTTAAAAATAAAAAGAGTGCGCGTGCATATGTCTCATAGGCGCTGAAGATGTGCGAGAGCAGAGATTTCGAAAGCTCGTAATATGACGTTAAGCACCGGGTTAGGAGAGGCTTCAGGTGTACTTTGAGAATGATTTTCTTCAACCTCTGTGGGACGAATGGAAAAATAATCTCGAGATTTGTGATCCGGAATGTTAAATAAGGACGGTTTGAGTGTTTTTCCTCAAATACAAAACCGCTTCAGTTTTCCTTTAATAGCAAACGGCACTGTTGTAGAGGAACTTACATTGCCACAGGCTTTCATTGTTATTAAATGGGCAATGGCAGTGCAGCTAACAACTGCCAATCCTAAAGTGAAGTTGTGGTAACAGGTGTTGGAGATTTAACTATATGACCAGTGTTAAATAGTGAGTTCCAGTCATGTTGCTAGCCCAAGAACCAGTGTCTGGCTTTTGCAGGCATCCTGTTTTATTATTGTAGCCTCCTGTGCATGAATGGGCTGGCGCTTATTTATGTTGTAAGGCTACAATTCGCATCACTTCTGGTATAATATGCCATTTTTTACCATCGATGTAAAGCTGTTGCCTGCAGTAATTTACAGGTTCTAGGTTTTAAGACAAGCAGAAGTATTCCCTTAAAATTATTTATATAAGAGGAAACATCATTTTAAGGCAGCAGCTACAGCGTATTTTACCGATTGTGTACTTCAATTGTTTTCTTTTTTTCATGTGCCATAGTTTCCAAATTTCATAGGCTTTTAAAAGGCTCCATGCGGTTTCTAAAACAAGAGTCCAGTTACTTGTTAACTCACCTTTCGCAGGCACATTCCAGTGTTACAAGCACATTATACTATTTCATGCAGTCATATTAAAGTGTTTTAAGGGCGGCAATATATTTTTTGTTCTGCTTTTGTAGTTTGGTGGAAATGCTTGTTCTGCACAAGGGATACCAAGCCACTGTGAAACAAAATGAACCGTTGGAGTGTGAACGTTACAATCACAAAAAAGCCAATGCCACGGGCCAAACCGAAATATACACTAAATGGTTTTAACTTCTAGTCTACATTTTAAATGTCTGACCTTTTAAACGACACACACACCCTTTAATATATTTTCCGTTCCAACCGCACGCTAAGGTTTGTTTCGAAAGCTTAATATTAACCAGCTTTTTTGCACCTACGCTTTCAGTTTATTAATGCCACAATGCACAATGCAATGTCGTCTGAAAGTTAGAAAAAGGTTTTGCGCAATGTTTATGAACTACGCAGAAAAGGATTTTTGGACGGTTTGGTTGTCAAACAAAAAATCCTTCGTGCGCTTGAAACATGTAAGTTTCAATGAAATAACAATGGTTTATTATGTATACTCCCTGGTGAATAGATGTTATGAAAACTATATTTCCTGATCTGGCCTCTTTGATTTGTAACTCTACAGTTCTACTTGAATCGAGTGGCGTCTTGCGCCATTAAGCGATGTCTACTTAATGCGACGGTGGTAGCGTGTACAGTTGATTGATGTCATCAGGCATTTTCCCCCAGATTTCACCATAATTCGCCTGGAGACCTGATCCTCTAACCAGGACAGACATGTCTTCATAATGCCGCAAAACTAAAATAACAATTCATAAAGAAAATTTTTTTTTCGCCAAAAAGGGGCTATGGCGTGTTGAATGTTTAGGACAAGAGTACGAGACCCCCTCCAACGAGACCCTCGGCTCGCTCTAAATTGTGCTTTCTTTTTTTTTTTTTTCAATCATCCTCTGCAGTCCTCACAATCATCTACAAGCAAGCGTACTTTCGATTTAGGACCATCATTATATTCATTTTCAAAATATAAAAACGGTCTTAAGACAGAGCCTTGCGGAACTCCATTTGTAACCTCAATAAAATTAGAAGTTTCATCATTCAAAGTAGCACATTGACGAAGGGATGATAGATATGCTTTTGTACACTTAGGGAAAATAGTTTTTGGGCATAGGAGGTCTAATTTGTAAAATATCAGTAAGTGTGACACTGTGCCAAATTTGTTTTTATATAATCTAAGAAAACACAATTAATCTGTCTGCCTCCGTCAACACTCGTAACTAATTCGTGATATAGCTCTCTCAGTTGTGTAGTGCGGAAATATCCCTTTCGAAAAACGTGTTGTGACTCAAAGAAAAAATTATCAATGTTTAGATGATTTATGATGTTAGCGTATAAGACGTGCTTTAGTAATTTACAACATATTAGACGTTAGAGAAATCGGCCTGTAATTTGTAATTTCACTTTCGGGCCTTTCTTGTGCACAGGCAACACGTGTGCCACTTTTCAATAGTCTCGTAAAGAAGCATCATTCAACGACTTATTAGATAATACAAAAAGGCATGGAGCAATTGCGTCTGCACAAGGTTTTTATAATCTCGTTGATATCCCAACTGGGCCTAATGCTTTAGCTTCATCAATATGTGTTAGAAGTCACAACACACCTCCTACACCAAGTTTAATTGGTGTATTATGCTTTACGAGTTTGAGCATCTTTCATAGGTTTCATTATCATTAGCTAAGGGGGTTGGTGGCCGAGTGGGCTAGGGCACTCCAGCTCGGAGCACGTGGAGCGAAAGTTCGCGCTGCAGAACCCAGGATTCTGGGTGCGATCCCCACCCCGGCCCGTTTCGATCTGGAGGAGCATCATACCGGCGTGCGGTTGTGTTCCACTACTGCGTGGTGCGCGTTAAAGACCCTAGGCTAGCGGTTTACTACACTGGCTAAATTGCTTATCTACAGCGAGTGACTCGTCGCAACTTTGAAACGGCAGACCAACTACACGCAGTATAAATATCCACACAACCCCAAATATTATTTCGGTAGCTAAATTAACTGAGTGAAAATATTGATTGAATGCTTCTGCTTTTTGCATATCATCAATGATTCTTTCGTTACTAACCACGAAATCAGCTGTACCTAGCGGATCATTGCCTCATCGTCTCGTATACATTTCCAATATCGTTTGTTATACGTTTTTATCCCCTCCTTTAGCTGTTGTAAGTAATCTTATTTTAAAGTGAAAGCATTGTTTGTCTCATTCAACGAAGCCGGGCAAGTAGGCGAAAACGACAACTAAATTACGTTGGCTGGGCGTTGTTTATAGCTGCGAAACGGCATCTAAATTTTCATTTGCTCCAAAGACTTTCTCAGGGAGGTTGAACAAAGTAAATTAATGACTTTAACAAAATGCGTAGATTTGGGTCTAGGTGGGAATTGAACCCGGGCCTCCGGATTGCGAGGCGAGCATGCATCCCCGACCCCACCGCGGCTTTTATTTTTTTTTTGTTGCCTGCTTTGGCATTTGTACAATGGAGAATTAAAAGGGAGGGGTTCAAAACGCGTCAGCCGTAACTTACCTGCCGTGGCTTTATTAAAATGTCTTGAGACACACCAAACCACCAAGAATAGGCAACCAATTTGGCAGTTTGGGCTGTGCCCAAAACACTTCTCATATGCAGAAAACACTTTTATTAAAATATTAACGAACCGAGCGGACACTTTCATCAGCGTGATTCGCTGATGACTGCGAAAGCCATAGACTACGAAAGCCGAGCAGTGATAGCATGTCATAAGGTACACCATTCACATTCTCTATTGGTACAAATCGTATACCCCTGGCGGTAATCGGGAAATCTTTCTAAGTGGGCGCTGGAGTATATCCCACAAGAACACAGCGTCTCAGCAGTAAATAAATAAGTGTTCTACTGTTTCTGGCTGCTTCCAAAAAAGACTATGGTACGAAAATGCCGTTTCCCTCTAACCAGGGCTCTAGGGGTAGGACGCAACAATGAAGTTAAAAATAAAGTATTTAGCATTTGGCTTCACCGGTATGTTCCTTACTCTTTTTAAGACATCTATGCCGGGCCCTTCACCGTATATAGGAAACGATAGAGCGGCACAGGCATCAGAACATCAACCAAATCGCGATACATTTCTTTCTTTGGCGTGGTACTAAGATAGTCTAAAGAAAAGCGGACCATCAAAATTCGAAAACCAAATAACACCTCTCTCAAATACCCTCGCGCTGCAGCAACTGTCTCAGTGGAACTCTGACAAAACGTTTTGCAGACACACTTGAACAACTGTGTCCAAAAGGGCATCCCTTCGAGCACGCAAAAACGTGACGCTTGAAACATTATGACATATGAACAAATGGGACAAACCGAAACCACCACTTCGTACCAACCTTAAAACCTTCGTTCGAGTAGAACGCTCCCAATTCGAAGATTAAATAAAGACAGCAAGCACCAATGCAGCTACTGCATATTCATACGTGAAATACAAAACACTTGGAATATATACCAGAATTTTGATATTAAAAAAAGAAAATATTACGCACGGTCGAACGCGCAAACATAGATAAATCCCTTCGCTTCCACAACTCCGCCATTAATCTGACATTTTCGGTCTCTTCGTCCCAATCATTTGTGGTGTCCTGATAATGTTCTAAAGGCACTCCGAGATTCTTCGTAGGTAAGGACTCTCACCGAGCATTCATGAACGCATTTTTCTTACACGACCAGTCGCCGTCACAGAAACGAACGCGTTTATCAAAAATTACCAAGCTACCAGTTTGCGAACAAAAAGAAGAAATCCCATTTATCGCTTCAAGTACGCTATGTCGATCGCCACCAATAACAGCGACGTCATCCGCGTAGGAAAGTACCTTTACTTAACTTGACTGCAATTTATAACCACAAATTAAAGCTTTTTCACTATTGTGAAAAGGCTTTAAACACAAACGCTCTAAGTAAATCACAAAAAAATAATGGCGAAAATGGGCATACTTGCCTTACTGAAGTCATACTTTTGATACCTTCCATGACTTCCTTATTCACAATCAAACTAGTGGTGGAATTTGCATACGCCATCTTTTTGCCCCCGAGAATAACAGCGCCTACGTTTATATGCTCTAGAATACTGAAAAGTACCTCATGCGAAACGCGATCGAACGCTTTTTCCAGGTCGAGTTGCAGCATCGCCACTCGTCCAGAAAAAGCATCACAACACTCAAGGACAGTTCTGGCCGTGTGAATATTTGTAGCGAGAGTGGGCCCTTGAATAGCGCACGTCTGGGGCTAGCAGCGCCACGGCGACTCCAAGGTTCCGGCTGACTAAAGCTGTGCCTAGTGTGTGAAACAGGCTTTCGCATTCCCGCACGTAGGCAGTCTTATGTGTCTGTGCCGAACTTTTTGCTTGACTTACTGTAGTCTTATACTTCAACTTGACTTCTTTTAGGTTATCTTGGTTTTGGGCCGAGCTCTTCTTATACCGCGCATGCACACGCTTGCACTTCTTTATCATACGAACCAGGCTACCTTTGATCCACGCTCCCTTTCTATATTTTAGTTTCGATGAGTCTGTGCTATGAACGTATTTTTTGACAAAATGAGAATTCTGTGTTTAAATGGATGTCTCGACTGACCGAAATGCTGCGCCAAAGGGCGCAGTTTGGGCTCCGCCCACGAGCAGTGTGGAACTAGCAACGCTAAGGCAAAGTACTTGTGTTGGCTGGTATACAAAAGATTAAAACTCACTACTTAACGCAAGGACTGCACGTTTGCGTTAGCGTAGCGGCCGTAAAAACCACTGATCAGCATATTTGGTACGACTTGCAAAAACTTTAATTCCGAACGTGCGTACTTGAAATCGAGCACGCGAATGCACTTTAGCGAAAAGTTTTGTCCCTTTTCTCTTTACTCAGCAGTTGTGAAATCTTGAAAGTAGAGCAAGAACCTGCCGTGCATTTCATAGGCTTATGTCAAATGTTCGTCGTCAGCACTCTGGTTTGCGAGCTTGCACACAAGTGGTCATCTCTCAAATATTTCGTTGTCTTCATTGCATATCGCGATTATCGCCAGCCCCTATTATGGCGTTGTCAGCGTTTTACTTTCAGCACGCTGCTCTTCAGAAAGCCCTAAATTTCTGGTGATCCCGTTAAAGGCTTTTCTGTGATTGCGAACAAAACGCACGTAAGTCATAATTCCACATAATAGAAGATCCGCGAAATGCTTGGAGGTTTTGTAACAATGTGTGGCACTGACTGGGAGCTATCTTAGGACCAAGATTTAGGTGTGAAACTGTCTTTAGACCCTTACTGGTGAGAGCTTCAATCGGTTGAAAACTCTGAGTTAATGTGATAAAAACGGCGTCACGTATTTTTTATTTTTTTTTTGCAGCTGTTGGGAAGGGTTTCGATTGGTTAGAGCTGGCTTCGACCCCTCCAAAATACATATACCGGAATTCACAAGGAAATTCCGGCATATGTAGTTTATGCAACAAAGACATGACGATCTCAAACTACCTTCCGTGTTCATTCGCAATAATTGAGATGTTGATCTCGAGTATGGAAACAGAAATATACATGGAGTTCGCGTCGCCGATGTCCATTTACAGGGCACCCACAGTGAAGCTTCGATTGTTTGGCGCTGGAGGGGTCAAAGGCTAGCTAGTACAGTCCGGTTTAGGTACATTTGCACATTTTTCGAAGTACTCAACGAGACCAAGCTACTATAAGTCAAATCGGATCAGTAAACTGGGGACGTCACAATAAAAAAAGACCAAAACTATGGGCAAAAACGAGAGATACACTGAACTTTTTGCCTTTTAGTCTCACGTTTTAAATGTCTCAATATCTTAGCGACTCATTTACCTTTTTGTGTACGTGCTGTTTTTACCCGCATTCTCGGGTTATTTATTGCTTAGTATCCACCAGCTCGTTTGTAACCTTACTTTCAGTTAATTGATACCACTTTGCACGTTGCATTGTCGTCTGAAAAGAAGAAAATGGTTTCGCACAATGTTTGGAAACTGCGAAAATATCATTGTTGAAAGATTCGGTTGTCAGACGAAAAATCGTCCATGCACTTGAAACATGTAACCTTCAACGAAATAACAATGGTCCATTATGTATTCTCCCTGGCGAATTGCTGTTATGAAAAATATATTTCCTGATTTGGACTCTTCGATGTCTGGCTCCACGGTTCTGCTTCAATCGATTGGCTGCTTGCACCATTAAGCGATGCCTACTTTAATGCGGTGTCGTTATTGTTTTAAGTTGCATGACGTCATCAGGTAGTTCCCCTAGATCTCACCAGATATTGCTATTTTTCAGGGTCCAGTAACCAGGGTAACCAGGACAGAAACATCTAAACAATGCTACCAAATTAAAAGAAAAATCGTCATACATTTTATCATCTGGCAACACTGGGATAGAGTCTGTTGCAGGTTTTGAATAAGAGTACAAGCTCCCCTCCAACAAGACCCACTGCTCGCTATGATTGGTGGTTTGTTTTAGGGGCGAAGCTCCTTAGGGTCTAGCCTTGTCCGTACGGCCGTCCGTCCGGCCGGTGTCCGTGCTCACACAAAAACAAAAAACAAATGTCTGCGCAGTCGACAGGATTCGAACCTGTGCGGGGAGACCCCAAGGGATTTCTAGTCCATCGCCTTAACCAATCGGCCACGACTGCGGGACTAGTAGGGGGCTCTGAGATGTGGTAGTAACTCAAGAGCTGGGGTTTCTGTCATGGATGAAACGTTGCATGTAGCCGCTCAACGTCTATACAGGAGAAGGCGCTGCGGTCAAATGCGTATATAATCGCATTAAACTTTGCACGCATTGGCTCAACGTTTATAGACGAAAGGGCGCTGTGGTCAAATGCTCAAATGCGTATATAGCCACGTTCCATACCACACTTTTCTTTCTGACACGGACCGTTGACTTAAGCGGTAGAGATGCGTTCCCACGGCTTCTAGCGGATCCAAGCTAATCCGCTAGAAGAACCACTGGCTCTGCATTTTACCGACCATAAAGCAGTAATAATAAAGTAGAAACGCAACCTGGAACTCACCACTACCTATGAGCAATAAAAACAAATCAGCACCATCAGCACTACCTATGAACAATAAAATCAGTATCATAAGCACCACCAGAGCTTCGACCCAATCAACATCATTCACCACGTGGAGATGCGGTCATTTTTTCTACAAAGCTCCCTCTTCTAAAGTAGAAAGAGTAGAGAGCTTTGTGGGAGGAATTTATCCTACAATTCACGAACTGCTACAGACTGTAATAGTCTCGGTAGTGTCGCCCTTCGATGGTATAAATTTATGTTCGTCGAGTTGGAAGAAACAGCTCTCGGCCTGCGTCATTTCTTGCGGCATCAGTGAACAGCGCTCACCAGACGCTTAGGGAACACGCAAACGGCGGTGTATGCTATGGTAGCGGTATCCTGGTTGCAGCTGAGCAACAGTTTCGGGACGTAGCTGACGTAGCACTGAACAAACCATACAGAAGTCCTACGCCAAAGAGCCGCTGTTCCGGTTCCTCTATTGGATGCAAAAAAATTGAGACATTAGAAAACTTATAGTTCTCGTGTTCCGTGTAAGGTTTTGTTGAGCTCTTTGCATAATTTCGACTTTGCTTCCAAATTGTGTCGGGGCGACATGCTCATGCCTGTAGCACTTCGGCATCGCTCGCACATAACGTGAAATAAACTAGATACACCACATCGTGTTCCACACGTCGCGGGGCTGAGATGGTGCCGCTATCTCTTTTCTGCTCACGCACAATCCCCACACATGATGTGGGAAAACGCTCACTTTCATGTGAACAGCGCGTTGGTCGATAGAAGGTGGCTGCCATTGCCTTGGCTTTTTTAACACAGTTTCTGAACTTAACACTAATTTCATTCGAATTACATTATCAAATTATTCAAATTTATGATAGGAGTTTGACCCTACAAATGCAAATTTAAACTTATTTCAAACGTGCCCATTTGCCTTCAAGTTCGGAATATTCAAGCCAGAATCCTCGTTTCGTATGGAGTATTTACGCCACAAACATTTTTACAAGACAAGGCATTCCGGTCCGTAATGGATTTTACAAAAAAAGAAGTTTTGCACAATTTTGTCCTGGTGCCAAATTCCTGTATTTAATGTCTGTGACCTTTTTTATATGTAATTCCGAGGTAATAAACAGGATAAGCTATTGATGCATGTTTTCTTATGATATATACTGTAAAAAAACTTCAAACGCAAACTATTTCGTTGCGCCAATGAATGGCATCCTAACTTATTAATCATGTTGTTGACACTCAAAACGGTCATACCACGTCCAGACGAAACGAGCTGCATGATGCTGAATTCGCTCTAGTGCAACGTGGTTTTGCTGTGAAGGGTCCAGACGGTGCAGGTGCACTTCAAAACTGGTCGTACATAGTTTAAATAGGCGAGAATCTTAATAGTTTTAGTGGACTTTCTTGAAATTTAGGTTCAAGAATTCAAGTGCGAGGCCAGCCCTCATTAGAACATCGTCAATGTGAGCTTTCCATGTGGTCAGTTCATAGCGTGACAGCTAGATATTTAACTGGTTGGTTCTTGGGCACATCTTCCTCATTCCACTTGGAGCAATGTTCTTCCTTAACACCTTGTGTGGCTGTCTTCACTAAAAAAGAGATTCCACAGCAACCCTTTCGCATTGACACAGCTATTTGCAAATAATTACAATAACTTATATTTAAACTTTTTTCAAACAAAAATGTTCTTAGAATATTTTGCCACCAAGGGAATGGCACAACGGCGCATGCGCTTCGGCTCTCCTGTAAGAACGATGGTTGCTTGCCGCAATTCTTGTATATAAAATGGCGCACTATTACGATTCACACGATTACCAGCAACCTCCGCGCTTCCCCATGCCCCGTTGTTCGGCAGCACCATGAGTTGCAGAGTGAATTTTACGGTAGTGTGAAATGCGGGACATTTTTAAGATGCGGAAATTTCTCTCGGGACGCGGAGCCCGAACCCTCAGTGCGGGACCGTCCCGCGAGTCGCGGGACGGGTGGTCACCCTAGTGAGGGCCCCCATCAGTGAGGTTTGCCGAGGTATGGTCGCCAGCCCGTATTCTACCGTTGTCAGTGGTTTTACTTTCAACAGGCTGCTTTTCAAAAAGCCCTAGATTTCTTGTGCTCCCAATAAAGGCTTTCTCCTGATTCCAGAACGGAAGCACGTAAGTCAAATATAGCAGAGGACCAAAAAAAAGCGCCAAAAACACAAGGACCAGGAAGTAGACAGACAAGAGCCCACTCGCAACTGGTTTTTATTTGTGAAAACAATCATATATATAGCTTCGAACTAACACGTACTCTATCCGAAGCTCTATTTAACCCCTTAACAAAAAGGAATACTCATTCGCCAAAAAGGAAAGGGACGTGTCACTTATGCATCTTTCGCCCTTTGCCTGGATTTCGAAGGCCTCATGTAGCTCTCTAGAAATTATATCCGGGTATCTAGCCAGACACCTGGTGTCGACAAATGGCGGGGCACATGGGCAACGACTGAATTGAGTGGCAAGATGTCCCGATGGAGTGGCTTTCGTCGCCGCGGCGTTTTCACGTGCTCAATCATTGAAACACCTTCCCGTGTGGCCGATATAAGACAAGCCGCATGACGTTGGAATTTCGCAGACAACAGCCGTAATACATTCCGTGTATATTGTGCGGTGCCTGGTATCACAGGGATCTTTCAAAACAATGGGATTGTTGATCCTACGGCACAACCGCCCCAGCTTGTTGGGAGCAGTGAACACCACAGGCACATCGTAGCGCGAGGCAACTTTCTTAAGATTATGCGTGACTGTGTGCATATACGGAATTAACACCGCCCTCGTCATATTCGTGTCGCGAGACTGCCTCTGCAACCCTTTAACTAGAGCTTGTTCCGAGCCCTGCAGAACCCATAGGCCGGAATTCCTGCCGGCATGCGGAGATTCGACCTATCCTAGCAGAAATACTGCATTCCGATGTCGGTTTCCAAAGATGCGACGTTTTATAAACTACCTCTGTGTTCCTGAGCAATAATTAAGATTTTGATCTCCAGTACGGCAAAAGAAACACGCAAGCGAAATGACGCTGGCGCCACCGATGTTCCTTTACTGGGCATCTACAGTGTAGCGTCGCTTGTTTGCCCCTGGATAGATAAATATTTTAGCTAGAACAGAGATGCATAATTTCTACTTTGCATCGATATCGTGTCAGGGCAACATGCTCATGCCTGCAGCACTTCGGCGTCGCTCGCACATGACGTGAAATAAATTAGATACACCAAATCGTGTTTCAGACGCCGCACCGCTGAGATAGTGTCGCTGTCAGTACGGCAAGCGCAAACGCTTCACTTTGCGCGAACTTCGTTTCTGTGCAGGCGGGATGCCCACACATGATGTGGGAAAACGCAGACTGTCATGTAAACAGTGCGTTGGTAGACAGAAGGTGGCTGTCATTTCCTTGGCTTTTTTAACACAGTTTCTGAAGTTAACACTCCTTTCATTCGAAGGACATTATCCAACTATTCAAATTTATTATCCAAGTTTAACCCTAGAAATGCAAATTTAAACTTATTTGAAACGTGCCCATTTGCCTTCAAAGTCGCGATATTAAAGCCGGAATCCTCGTTTTGTATTCAGTATTTACACCACAAACATTATTGCAAGACAAGGCATTCCGGCCCGTTATGGATTTTACAAAAAAACAGTTTAACCCAATTTCGTCCTTGTGCGAAATTCCATTATTTCATGGATGTGACCTTTTTTATATGTAATTCTGAGGTAATAAACAAGATAAGTTATTCATGCACGTTTTCGTATGATAGATACTGTGCAAAACTTCAAACACAAAATATTTTGTTGTGCCAATGAATGGCATCCTAACTTATTAATCATGTTGGTCAGCCTCTAAAAAGGGTCGTACCGCGTCAAGACGAAACGAGCTCCAGGATGCTTGATTCGCTTCGGGGCAACAACATTGTTTTGCTGTGAAGGGTCCGGACGGTGCAGGCGTTCTGCAAAACTGGTCATGCATAGTTTAGGTAGGCGAAATAATTAAAAGTTTTAGTGGACTTTTTACAAATTTAGGTTCAAGAATCTAAGTGCTAAGCCAGCCATCATTAGGACATCGTCAATGTGAGCGTTCCATGTGAAGACAGATGATAGCGTGACAGCTAGATGTATAACTGCTTGGTTCTTGGGTACAACTTCCTCATTCCACTTAGAGCAATATTCAATTTTCTTCTTGGATTTTCGGGTAGAACTTACGTGGACACATTTTTTACAGTGAGCTCCATCTTCAACTTTTGAAAAAACTTCTCTAACCGATTCAGGTC
Organism: Ixodes scapularis; assembly: GCF_016920785.2. Taxonomy (NCBI): domain Eukaryota; kingdom Metazoa; phylum Arthropoda; class Arachnida; order Ixodida; family Ixodidae; genus Ixodes; species Ixodes scapularis. Next base: position 72,028 of record NW_024610029.1, on the reverse strand, counting down.
AGCCTGCAACGGTGTGGGACACTCATCGTTCGTTATACATGAGTAAAATACACAATCATCCGCAAACAATACTTTAGATATATATCCCCACAACCCCAATTATTATTAATACTTTAGAATTCAGACCACCAACAATATCATTATCAATTATCAAAACTGACAACGTTCATAAAAACATAACCTTGCGGAACGCCATGAGCAATCTCAATAAAATTAGAAGGTTCACCTTTCAAAACAACACAATGACGGCGTGATAATAGATATACTTTTATGCACTTAAGAACGGCAGTGTTTAAGTTTAGAACCTCTAATTTGTGTAATAACAGTGAGTGTGATACTATGTAAAATGCTTTTTTATAATCAAAGAACACGCAGTCATTCTCTCCGCCTCCGTCAAAATTAGTAACCAAGTCGTGATACAGCTCGGTCAGTTGTGTAGTGCCTGAACGTCCCTTTCGAAACGCGAGTTGTGACTCAATGAAAAATTTATGAAAATTAAGGTGATTTATGATGTTAGAGTCTAAACAATGCTCCAGAAATTTATAACATGTAGATGTTGGTGAAACCGGCATGTCATTTGTAATTTCCTTTTGGGCACATTCTTTTGCAAAGGCACCACGCGTGCCACGTTTCAGACGTCTGGTAAGGAACATTCATTGAACGACTTGCTATGTATTATAAAAAGGTATGGGGTAATAGCCTCTGCTAACGTTTTAATATTCTCGTAGAGATCGCATCAGGGCCCAATGCTTTAGTTTCAGCAATATTTGAGAAGCCGGAACACACCTCTTACACCAAATTCAATTAGTGGCACTTCGCTGAACGAGTTTAAGCATCTATCATAGGTTAAACTATGAAGAGGTAAAAGGACGGAAGGAAAAAAAGTTTTGAAGGCGTCTGTTTTTTTATTGATCATCGTTAATCATTTGGTTATTAGCCACGACATCTACTATATGGCGCTGATCTTCACCGGTGCGTCTCATATATTTCGAAAACTCTTTGTTTGTACCTTTTTCTCCCGTCCTCCAGCCGTTGTAAGTAATCTTCTTTTGCCTCGCGATTCAGTAATCTTTTAGTTCAACATTACTTCTTTTAGCTTATATAGATTTTGTGCCAGCTGTTCTTCTTATACCGCATCTACACACGCGTGCGCAGCTTTATCGGGTGAAGCAGGCTTCGATGATTTTGGGCTAAGAACGTATATTTCTGTTAAACTGAGAATTCGCGGCTTAAATAAAACCCATGCATCAGGGCCTCTCATTTTCCTCACAAGACATTCAAACCAAATGAAATGATTATGTAGCTCAAAAGTCATCCCTTCATAATCTCCCTTTTCGTAAAACAGCCCATTTTTATTTGTACTAACTTTTTCGCCGGGAATCCGAAAGCCAAAGTTGGAAACAACAGCCCTGTTGTCACTAATACCAGGTATGACAGCGGATTTCTTTAACATGAGTTGGGTAATTACAAAATAAAAAGCATCCCAGGCAGCACAAAAATATTGGACCAATAACGGACAAATATCGGTCAAAGTTTTAGGAAATAACGGTCCAATAATGATTTGCACCCCGGCTCCAGATCGGTCCAATAACTTGAACCGATCACGGGGAAAGTTTTGAGACCGATATCGCCAACCGTTTTGTGACCGATGTCGTCAACCGTTTTTCGGCCGTCTTTCCAAACCGTTTTACTGCCGCCTTTCAAAATGTTTTGTGGCCATTTTGAACCGTTGGACCATTTTGGGATTTAAATGTCTTCTTGAAAAACGTAATGCGAATGACGTACTACGACATCAAATACACAAACTCTTTATTTTCAATGGAAACGGATGCTTCATTTTAGTGGGAATCGGAGATGTCTGACCATCTTCGACTTGGACAAGGGGTATGGGAGCACTGAAAAAAAATTTCACTCAATTTTAGGGGTAAAAGTTGCGGGTTCCATAGTGCCAGCATGGTTTCCCGTAATCTAGAAACCGAACAGTCTGTGAAAAACAAGGCATATAATTTTGTAAAATGACGGAACGTCTATATTCCACTTAACAGACAGTTATCCGTTTTCCCATTTTATTGGTAAAAGTTGCTGGTTTTATATTGCCGGCAAGATTTCCCGTAATCTAGAAACTGGACAGTCTGTAAAAACAAGGCACATAATTTCGTAAAATGACAGAATGTCTGTAGCTCACTACGGAGGGCTATCCGTAGGAATTATGAAAGCTGTCGGCACTAAATAATGAAGCACTATACCTTTCGGCCTTAGATAAGGCCAAAGTTACGAGCCATCTGTACTACCCGCACCTCCGATACATCAGGCGACTCCCCTGGAAGGGCTATACCTTTGCCAGGGGTGTCACCTGACGTATCGGAGGTGCAGGATTGGTGCGGATGGCTCGTAGCTATGGGCTTCAAGAAGACAGAAAGGTCTAGTGCTCCGTTATTTAGTGCAAACAGCTTCCATGTTCAAGCAAGCCGAAGTCACATGAAACTTTTGAGGTATGGATTGGTATGGAGAGTTCATAGGCTCTGTCATTCAATATACTAACTTGTACAATTTTTTATCCTTACACAAAACAACAAGAGTTCAACAAGAAAAAGAGCACACAACCTCTACTACTCATTGCCAGGATTTTGTTTGTGTGAGATCAGCTGCTCGTAGAGATGACAGCTGAACAAACAAACGAATTAAGAAGTTTTGCCACAATGCCTTTATTGGAAGAAGGCATGCCTTGCTTTAAGTTGGGAGAAATTTTACATTACAGTTGTCCTTGCGCTCGCCATCTAGATGCCCCTCCATGCTTGTGCTTATAGATGTCCTTCAATTGGAGACCTCTTCATTATCTTCATGGTGCATATAAGAGCAGCCTGAAATAAAGAGCAGAAGAGGATTCGAAATCAATATACAATCACAACAAGCTGTATATGACATACATGGTTAACATCAGCAAGCAGCGTGTTTACTACATAGCCCAGCTTCCCTTTCTACTGCACATGATATATAAAACAAAGCTCCCATAAATTGAACCAAAGTAAAAATTTGCATTGATTTGAATACCCAACACAACAAGTGCTTGAGAAATAAAACTAGCAAATTAAAATTTGCATAACCATTCAGTGATATTAAGCACAATCAAGTGAGCCATATCTCCTTTAGAGTATACAGTAGGCTCGCAATTCAAACTCTGAGATTTAATACCTCTGGTTAAGTCAAACAAATTTCAAAACTTGGGCTGTCCCGCTACGTTTTCAATGTATGCATAAGCCGCTTAATTTGAACGACGTTTTCGTGTAATTCATACTCTTTGTTCTCGCGGCCCTGTTGAGCGCACTTCTTTCCGCGCACCGGTGCACTGCGGAGAAGCAGCACTTGTGAAGCTTGCTTTCACAGGCTTTGTTTTTCTGCGGTGCACTGGTGCTCAGTAAAAAGTACACTCTACAGGGCTAAAGCAGAGCAGAGCCGTACATATAGATCTTGGTATATGAAAGGAGCAAGCAGAGCCAAGGCCTGCATCAGACGCAGATAGAGGGTTCGACAATCTCTCTTGGCCAACCAGAAGCTGAAAATAATCCCCTAGCTATGGTAGCGAGAAACGGTTTTGATAAGTGCATTGGAGTTAATTGTAGTAACTCTCTATGGTTGAAAATATGGTGCACGCACTGTTTCGATTATGGTTATGCAAGTAGATGTAGGAAACTAATGTTCCGCTTGATTTCTGCTTTGCTCAAATGAAGTCTGACCGCTTCGACGCCTGGTGTACGGATTACGTCAATCGTTCAGCTGGTTGTGCACGTTTTTTATATTTTCTATATCTTCCACCGTGATTTTACATGACCACGATCAAAACATCACTGCACCCCAGTCACCGAGAGTTACTCCGACGAGCTCATTAATTTTGTTTTTCACAACCACTGCCAGGATATTATGCGCGGCTTCTGGTTGGCCACATACGAATTTGTGAAAATGCTCTGGAACACGCCCAGCCCACCTTAATCGAAAGGCGCCTCCTCATTTGCCTTCTATACATCCAAATGAATGGTTAAACTATCTCCATATACGTCTCTGAAGCAGGGGACACATGAGCGGCAAAAACGGGCGCCGCGCGGCAGTTTCCATATCAATTTGCAAGGATGCTGTGATGTGGCGGCATGGCTTTATATCGCAGTGTTCACGCAAGTTGCTATAGAAACTGCAGCACAATGCCCGTTTCCATTACTCATGGGTCCCTGCTTAACAGTCCCTAATAGACAACTTTTTTTCTGGTTGAACAAACTTAATTTTGTTTTGAGGTGTCATGTGCTGTCTAAACAGTCCCTGATAAACAACATTTTTGAGGGTCGAATAAACTTGTGTCATAAATTTTACCAATGTTTCATGAATGGCATACCAGCTTATGATTAATGGGCCTGTGCAGAGGAAATCATGAAATATCTGTTTTGTATGTGTAGCCATCCATATAGAAAATCATAATTTATCTTGCAACATATTTAGATGAACTTCTGATAATTTAAGCTTTTGATAATTCATGCAGAATTCGTGGCTTCCTGGAGTTTGAAATAATGAGAGTCTACTGTATGTCACATTCAAATTAATGGTTTAGCTTCTTATTGTATATGAACCTTTTCCTTTGGCAGTGCATTAAATGTAAAATAGTACAGCAATGTATAAGCTCTAGTTTGTGCACTGGCACAGGCTTGTGCAAATAAGTCAAACTAGCATTAAAGGGAACCTGGAGCACTTTGTAAGAAATCTGAGTTAGGAGCAGACTTAGAAAGCATTTTGGCTCGTTAATTCAGTAATCGCACTAAACTTGGGCAAAAGTCAACGTAAACTGCATTTATTTTGAATATGTGCAGCAATTATAGCAGGGCATGCACTGAGCCTTTCTTCCACATGTAACCTGTCCAAAGCTTCGTGACATCATCGTTGGCATCCCCAGGTAAGCCTATTGGCAAGCAAGGGTTGTCGGACCCTGCTAATGACGTCACTTTTGGTAGTCTTTACTTCCGTTCTTTCGCTCTGCTTTGCTCGGTGTGCCGCAATGAGCGGGGCAACGCCGACATTTTAATTAATGACTACGACGCTGCTACTAACAAGATTAACAGAAAACTTTGACTTGACTCGAGATCTCTTTGGCTGGGTCTTTGGTGGCTCATGGACTGGGAAGCGCAGTTTGTAGATAAGCGTCCCAGCGTGTCCCTACTTGGCAACATGTGCCGCTTAGCATATCCAGTTCAATTCTAGCAGCCAAACACGGTATCCTGGCAACAGCAGTTAGACCAAGGAGTAATTCAAAGGTAGTCTAGATTGTGTTTACCATTTATAAATGTCCAGGCACGCCTGTCAATTAGCCCATCCAGAGGCTTTCGGAGATTGTCACGAGAGCCAGCAGGTTGTCTTGGGCAGCTCACTGTCAGCCACTCTGTCCCTCTGTGCACAGTGCCACCTTCATGAGCTCCCACTGAAGAAAAGAAACAATCTGAAAATTGTAATGACTGCAATGAGAACCAATCAGAACATCCCAGCAGCAGATGCTACAGCATGGTGTCTGGAATGTACCTCTGCATTCTAGCATTCTATACCACCCACTCATTAAAGGTGGTCTCTAAGCGACAGCATTAAATGACGCCACAGTAGCCGGCAGGTCCTGCTGTCGGATGAGACAACCCTGGCGGTTGGTTGTACAACTTCTGGCAAAAAATATGAGCTAAAGGCAAACGTCACTGCTCTCGCAACATCCAAAATCCTGGCTGCTAAAGCTTCTGTGGACTGTCAAGCTGAGGGATATTCTCTTCCCCGCAGCAGAAACTACCTCAATAGCCATGATGTCCACAACATGTAAAAAAATCCCATGGAAAGTCCATTCAGGAGCAAATGGGTAGCTCTAGAGACAACCTGTCGCACTATGAAACCATTCCACAAATCTGCCATAAGCAGCAGCACTTCACTTAAAGTACAGAAGTTTGTGTTTTTCATACATTTCGAGATGAAATTGTATCTCTGGATTCTCTTAAGACTCTATAGTTTCCAAGCAGAGATTTACATTGGCAAGCTGGCTGAGTTCCTGAGTAGGAAGGTTTATGTGTCACACCACACGTGTCTTTTGCTGACATTCAGACAAAGGAAGGCTGAATATCCTTGATCGATGGTGATTAGGGTGGAAATCTTCAGGCTTTTGCAATCGCCAACTTCCTCAACATTACCATTTTTCCAGTTCATAGACACCCTGCACGAGGTTGAGTTGGGTACCAATGGTCATTAACAACTGCATGAGTGGCCTGCACACATATGTGGTAACTACTGGGTGTATCAGGGAGAGCCAGGCTCTTTAAATTGACCGGAAAATTCGGTTTCTTAACCTATCGCGCTATGACTTGTGCAGCGTTGCCCACAGATGGTGCACTTTTTTGTAAAATTTGCAAAGAGCAAACTTACCCGAAGAAAAAGTAAAGAAAGAAAAAGGCTTAGCTCCTATGGAAATGCGGCGAAGGCAAAGGTTTTCAAACAATACGGCACCATTTCGCACGGGAGACAAGAGATGGCGCAAGCGGCCACAATGCCAACTGCGCCAACGAACGAGCATACGGCACCGAAAGCTGGCGTCTTTAGCAGACAATCTTTTCAACTCAAAAGTAGAGTGCATTCCGCAGGCGGCGACAGTCGCAGAAACAAAAACAGGCGCGGTAACAACAAGGAACTGCAAAGCAGATGACATCGGTACTCCAAAAAAAACAGTCAAAATATCCCAACAAACCACTTTTCTAATTGATTATGTGTCCATTCAATATGTTTTATCAGTAAGGATAATAAAATAATGCAATGGCAATGTCTGCTAAAGACGCCAGCTTTCGGCGCCGTATGCTCGTACGTTGGCGCAGTTGGCGTCGTGACCCCTTGCGCCATCTTTTGTCTCTCTAGTGAAACGGCGCCATATAGTTCGAAGACCTTTGGCTTCGTCGCATTTCCATAGGAGCTAAGCCTTTTTCTTTCTTTACTTTTTCCTCAGGTAAGTTCGCTCTTTGCAAATTTTACAAAAAAAATGCACCATCCCTGAGCAACGCTGCACAAAGTCGTAGTGCGATAGGTTAAGAAACCGAATTTCGCAGTCGATTTAAAGAGCCTGGCCGCTCCTTGATACACCCAATATACAACAGCCATATTCATCCTACTGGTCAAAGTGTTGGCTTACGTCCAAAAACATGGAACGTTGGCAGGTACCTATACACGTTTGCAAGTCCGGTCTCAGGGCGCCGCCATCTTCCTCAGTGGGGTGCGCTCTCGGGAGCGGCCATAATCCGATTACGACGCCTTAGCAAGGCTTCGTAATCGGATTATGACTGGTCCAAGCGCACCCCAGACAGGCAAGATGGCAGCGCCCTGAAGCCGGACTTGCAAACGTGTATAGTCGGTGACAGGTCAAGAATGAACTGAAAGCTCCTCCCACCTCTTTCCCCTTTAGCAGAGCAAATGCTGGAAAGGAGGGCGCCTCCTCTCCAGGGTTCAGTCTGCTATAGTAGAAAAAGGTGGGAGCAGCTTCCACTTCCTTATTGACCTGTCACCGACTATAGAATGTGAGCAACCAATGTGGCTTTTATCTTATTCTGGGCTCGCTTTTGTTTTTGAATGTGTTTACCTGTGTGCCTGCATTTCTTGTTGTTTTTTTTTTGGTACATATGCACGGGCGTATTTCTACCTTCACGACTGACTACATACTTCCCCTCCCCTCAATAATGCCTTCGGGCAGTGCAGGGTAACCCGAAAGTAAAGAGATGTGAATGTGCCTGCCATGCTCGGCAATCCCAATTCAACTCCCTCAACTGCAATCCTCGTACAAAAAAGATGCACTCTAGCAACTGCGTGGTTGACATGCCAAAACCCAAACTCAAACTGAGACCAAAAGAAGTACAGAACTACGTGGTGCACTAACACAGAGCCATTTGCACCTGCCTGCCCCCCCCCCTAGCTTTCTTTTTATTGCCACAGAAAGTGGTGTACAAGAAAAGATGGGTTGCTTTTTTGTTCTAACTCAGAAGAGTAAATAGAAGGCTTTAGTAACAGCCAATGCTAATCGAACACTTTCCAGAATGCTTCTTTGTAAAAAAAAAAAAAAAAAAAAAAGCTCACGCTTATTTTTGTGTTTGCATAATTAACTAGCTCCGCAAATGCAGCTATTCGTAATTCCGTGCACAGACCAAGCAAGGGACCATGAACACTTACCAACTATCGTACCTACCAAGTGCTCAACCCCCAGCTCTCTATGATTATCTCCAATTTAGAGTGGGCGTTTGTTCGGTATTTTACAGTTTGTAATGTTTGTTTTGAAAATCAAAATGTGAGATAAATCCAGCAGGGCGCTGTGGAAGCAGTGCAAGGACCCTGTTTCACCTTTTACAAAGCATCCTGTCTCCAATGGCAGTAGAGGAACAGGGGGAGGGCTGATGCGCCTGCAGGCGCTTGCCGTGTTGATAGCTGCCATCTGGACTGGCAGCTCATCGGCAGCTTCTAGTCACCTGCAGTTTTTCCGTCATCATACAGACTTCCTGCAACATCATGAATAAGACTCAGACTGACATTCTGGAACAAAAAAGAAACCAGAATTTGCTTCACGGATCAAGAAAAGAACAAGTGCAACATGACGCTTCTCTTGTCGTCGACAGTGCAAAGACCATGACGACACCACCATTAAACTCAACCAAATAAGAAAAATTAACTTCTGCATGAAGTAATTGTATTAAGAACCGTGTGCATGTGGAGCTTAGATACCTACCGGTGCCTTAAAAGATCCCGGGAACTTCAACACAAATTAAACACCACCTAGAAATGGCACAGCTCGCTTGATAGGTACATGCACAGCAATCAACAAGCCTTTTGACGTGTTCTGTAGTGCTGGCATAGAAATCAAGAATCAGCACCGGAGATGTGGTCAAAATACTTCGGGGTAGTACAATGCGCAAGTTTATCCTGAAGCTACTGTTGATTACATTCACCTAATGTGTTAAAGCTGGTTCACACTGTTGCAACCGACTATGACCAAGTTGAACAAAACAGGGTTTTAAGTTGCTTACGAATAACATTGCTGCTCCGCAGCTCGATCATAAGCTGTCACAAGATGCTTGAAGACTGGTTTTATCACACTCAGTCCTAGCGGGTAGCAACAGTGTGGACCAGCCTTTTAGACTAAAATTGTACCCAGCACTGGGTTTTGGACATGGTTCCAAAAATGCTTTAAGAGACTCCCTTCAACTTTAACAGAACCTCAAGTATTTAAAAGTTGAAGTAGGAAGCCTTCACATTCAAAGCTGGATCTCCTCTATTTGAATGTGTCTCCACTGTACAAGCGAGAGCGCCTGGCAGGTGTGGGAGTTGGCTTGTGGCTGTCCCTATTTGCACACAGAGTGTGGATAGTAGTGGATTCTAATCCGCACTCCGAGTGTGAATAATTTTGGATTCTTATCCGCACTCCGAGTGCGGAATGTGTTGGATTCTTATCCGCACTCAAAGTGTGTGAGTAGACTCCAGTGGGAGTGCGGATTGCGTGCGGAGGCGCGGACGCTGTACGGGGTACTAGGAGATGAGGGTACGAAGGCGCTGGCACGAAGCCGTTGAGTGTGTTGGATTTTACTTATCTGCACTTCGCGTGTGGTGCGATTTTGTCGCGCTATGAACAGAGTGGTTTAGAAGTTCTCAACTTTGTGTTGTGAATGACACTGGCTTTGAGCCTCGACGAGTTTATAAAAATATTGGTGGTTCCGGTTTCAGAATTATAATAATTTCAAGCAAATGTTTTTGCTTCTATTAAAACAAAATTAATTAGCATTGGGGGTGCACTTCAGATTAAACGGTACTCACGCCACGGGGATCGGACACAGGCGATCAATGTATGTGTATGTGTTTGTCGCAGGGAGAGGGAGGGGTTAGGGGAAAGGGGTGGGTATCTTGTACCCACTCCAAAACTTAGAGAATCCCAAACACATCACCCCCCCCCCCCCCAAAAAAAAAGGAAAGAAAAGAAAAAAAGTTCTGGCGATAATTTTTTTTGCAGGGTTAAATATTTTTATTGACGAAAGAAAAAAACAAACTAGAGCAGCGTGCAATTGCTGACATGTATTGTCTTGTGCTTAGGTGATGGGGGCAGTGGCATAGGAAAAGGGGGGGGGGGCTGCAGGAAAGTCAGTCATTTCCAGTAAACAATATTATTAAAAAAAAGAACCCCCCTTTCCTATGCCACTGCCCCCATGACCTCAGCACAAGACTATACACGTCTTCTGAACATTTTCAACACTACTAGATGAGGGAATGCTTGAAAAGTCCCTGGCATGGGCGTACCAACCGGGGGGGGCAAGGAATGTGTTTTGCAGCCCCCCCCCCCCCCCCCCCCTTAAACAGCCGCCACTGGGCAGGGCAAACACTGGACGGCGGCGCCGAAGGGATACCAAGGGCACCGCCCCCCCCCCCCCCCCCCGGCTCGGGGGGGGGGGGGGGTGTTGTTTGCCCCCTCACTCAAAAACAAGTTGGTACGACACTGGTCCCCAGCCATTTGTTACTGTAGATTTTTTCTTTTTTATTAGAACGATGTGCACGTTCGTAAGTAGACGATAGATGTCATGGCTGTTTTGGGTGCGGCAGCAGCGGAAGTTTTGAACATCTGTGTGTGTGTGCGTGGGGGGGGGGGGGGGGAGCAATTGCATCTTGAAAATTGTTTGCTTGCCGCCCCCCTCCCCCTTCCTACATTACTGCCCCCACCAGCTAAGCACCACAGAATGTTGATGTGCTGACCATGGCAAAGCTTCCGTTTTTGGAGTGCAAAAAGGGAAAGCCGTGCGAGTTTTCATTGCGAGCTGTCCACTATACAAGCGAGAGCTCCTGCCAGGTGTGCGATTTTTACACTGCAACTTTCTTGAGCATTTTAATCAAATTGTATAGGCTATATCTTGTAAACCCTGATATGGGGAACGCTAAAAAAACGAACAAACATCTCAGGGTTTACAAGATGTCGATTAATTACCAGCTCGCCTGCACTCTATCACTGCTTACATATAACCTCTTTCCTCAGCCATGTAAAGTATGTGTGCACCCCCATGTTCTAGAAGTCACGAATATGACCGGGGTAAACTAAAACGCCATTAAGGCAAACAATAATAATCTTCATTAGCTACAGTAGTAGTACTCTGGGTGGCTCGCAAGGCTAGACATATATGCAGGGCCCGTAAGGGAGAAAACAACGGAAGTTACGAGCTTAACAGGGTCCTGTCAACACTTTTAAGCAACTCGCCTGAACACCGACGACACGCAGAGCAGGCCAGCGTGGGGCACACGCCGTACGCGAGCGCTACGACGACGCCCAGCATGGAGCGTGTTCTCTCCCACTGAAACCCGCTAAACGCCAGCACCCCAACCGCGCCATCCCACTGGACGCAGCTCAAAAAGCCAGCGCGCGCTGACCGAGATACGCTGTCGCAAGCGTGAGAAAGGACGAGACGACACGTCAAAGTAAAAACCATCCAGTTCTTCACGCGTGTCGCCGTCCCGAACACATTCAAGGCGTTCGTTCTAAGATCCGTATCCAAGCGTTTGACAGCACAGCTCAGTTTAGCGCGCCTGGCACTTACAGCGTGTCCGAAGGGCTCGCCGATAGCAACGCGAACTTTCGAAACAATCTGATCAGCGTCTCTGCAGTCCTCCGGTATCGCAGAACATTCACGGGATTCTCAAGATAGCGGCTAGCATTTACGCAAGGCTTCAACGAACAGCCTCCACAAGCGATAGCGATCGTTTCCCGAAGGCAGCCAGCATCCCTCAGAACTGCGACGCGACACGAAATCGCGGAGACCGCTCAAGCGTCGAAAAAAGTTAAATATCATCCGAATTACGGTGGCAACGTAAGCTACGGTGCTCGGAAGATCATCCAGCACATGTAGATGATACTCTTCGGGCATGCATTATGAATATGAAATCGAGAAAACTTACCTAAACAATCATTTGACCCCACACGGTGAAGGTTCAAACCGTTCAAACAGGTCTTTGTCAGGGTTGCCAGGTGTTTGAACTCCAACCCGCCAAACGTCTACGAGATATAGCCCAAAAATAGCCAAATGTCCATCCAGAAAAATAGCCCAAAAATAGCCCAAAAAAACTTATCGTTTGAAACGTTTATTTCGGGCAGAAAAGACACATAATACATTTTTATCCATCAAATGCCCCATAAATGGCGTCCCTTGCAGGTTCGGCGATTGTCCTGAAACGCTCGTACAAGCGCATGACAACATACCTTCCACTATATTGGAACAATGGCGTCACGGGAGAACTATGCAGAGGTCAGACAACCTAAAGAATGCGCAGAACAGAAGCTCTTATGGCCGCAAGGAATCGCGCCGTCACTTGTTGAGATGAAGGAATAACAGCACATGCTTGCTTTCGGAGTTAAACAATTGCACAAGACGCGCAAAAAGACGACGAATGTGTTTGCTGTCGCAAACTTATCAGGGTTAAGGGACAGAAGCGCCAAATGTTCACGTAACTTACTCTAAAAATACATTCGAACCTATAAACCCAAGTGCTTTCAGGCATTTTGGTTCCAGCACAGATCAGAAATTGCCCAATGCACAGGTCAGAAATAGCCCAACGCACAGGTTAAATATAGCCCAATACTAGCCAAATAGCCAACTACCATTTTTTCCCGCCAACTGCGAATAAAACAAGCCCAATTTGGCTATTTATAGCCCAACCTGGCAACCCTGGTCTTTGTCTGCACGGACGGCACGGACGGGACGGAAAAGAATCCAGACTCCAGAAGCTGCTTGTGGCTTTAGATTAGACTCCGGATTGGCTGTGGCTTTGGATCGGGCAAGTATACGACTGCGGCATATAGTTTCGGTTTCGACCCAACTCTACTGCAGTTTATATTTCGGTGGCCGGTGTCGCTACCGTGGCCAGCCATTACTGGAGTTATCTTGTTCTCTACGCAGTTTGAAGTCAATTTTTTGGGCAAGCAGACATAATGTCCCAGCTTCTTCTCCTGTTATACGTTCCATGATAACCTTTGTTTGCTGACTGAAATCTACGTCAACTTATGTGCAAAAAAGAAAAAAAAAAGGAACAGGGTGTTCGACATCTTAATTTAGCTTGACTTTTTTTTTATATGTGGGGATATGCAATATCTTAATTAATTATTGGATATTTGTTTTGAGTTTTTATGTTATGCTTAAAAACTATTTGTATTTCTATTTTTTTTTTTTGTCTGAAGCTTTGGTTGAGTTGCGGGGCTTAGTAAAAGCGGGTTATTTTGAGATTTTCATACACCAGTGACGTAGGTAGAGGGGAGGCGGGGGAGATGTCAGGGGGGAGCCCTCTTCCTCCTGCCTCTTCTAGAGCGCAGCTCTTAGGGGCCCGTTTCCGGCTTGAGCGGCGTCGCCGTCGCCGTCGCCGTCGCCGTCGCCGTCGGCGTAACCGCGCGGTGCATCATGGGAAATATCCCATAATGCACCGCGCGAGCCCCCCACCAGGGTCACGTGACTTCGTGGGGAGGCACGTGACCCCCCCGAGGTCACGTGACCCCCCGAAGTCACGTGACTCCCCTGAGGTCACGTGACCCCCTCCTCGAGGTCACGTGACTCCCCTGAGGTCACGTGACCCCCTCCTCGAGGTCACGTGACCCCCGAGGTCACGTGACCCCCGCCGATGTCGCGTGACCCCCCGATGACGCCATCGACACTGATGACGTCACCGGCATCCACATCGTCATCGTCATCATCAGTGATGACGATGACGATGCGGATGCCGGTGACGTCATCAGTGATGATGACGATGACGATGTGGATGCCGGTGACGTCATCAGTGATGATGACATCAATGATGATGACGCCATCAGTGACGATGACGATGTGGATGCCGGTGACGTCATCAGTGATGATGACGATGACGATGTGGATGCCGGTGACGTCATCAGTGATGATGACGATGACGATGTGGATGCCGGTGACGTCATCAGTGATGATGACGATGACGATGCGGATGCCGGTGACGTCATCAGTGATGATGACGATGACGATGTGGATGCCGGTGACGTCATCAGTGATGATGACGATGACGATGTGGATGCCGGTGACGTCGTCAGTGATGATGACGATGACGATGTGGATGCCGGTGACGTTACCGACATCCGCATCGTCATCGTCATCATCACTGATGACGTCATCAGTGACGTCACTGATGTCGTCACCGGCATCCGCATCGTCATCGTCATCATCACTGATGACGTCGTCAGCGACGTCACTGATGACGTCACCGACATTCGCATCGTCATCGTCATCATCACTGGTGAAGTCATCAGTGACGTCACTAATGACGTCATCAGTGACGTCAGTGATGACATCATCGGCATTGGGGGTCACGTGACCCCCCAAGGTCACGTGACCCCCCTGGTTAGTCTAACCCCCCCCCCCCCCAGCGCCCTTCCCTCCTCCTCAAGAGCTGCGCTCCAATTCGGCGTTACAGGGAGTTGTAAGCGGCTTTCACTTTTTCATCCTTGTCCCTCCTGCTCCTCCCTCCTCCCCCTTCTCCTCCTCCTCCCTCTCGCTTGGTGCATTGTGGGAGACGTCCCATAATGCAACACGCGCGGCACCGCGGTGCATTATGGCACGTTTCCCATAATGCACCGCGCGGTTACGCCGACGGCGACGCGTCACGCCGGCGCGTTACGGCTACCGTTATGGTCGCCGTCGGCGTAACGCTTTTTCGTTACGCGACGCAAAGGCGTGACGAAAAAGCGTTACGCGACGCTGACGTGTCACGAAAAAGCGCTACGCCGACGCATCACTAAAAAGCGTTATGCCGACGCGTTACGCGACGCCGAGGTGTCACAAACAAGCGTTACGCCGACGCGTCACGAAAAAGTGTTACGCGACGCCGAGGCGTCACGAAAAAGCATCACGCCGACGCGTCACGAAAAAGCGTTATGCGGATGCCTTACGCGACGCCAAGGTGTTACGAAAAAGCGTTACGCGACGCCGAGGCCGAGGCGTCCCAAAAAAACGTTATGACGATGCGTTCCACGACGCCTCGGCGTCAGCGTAACGGTTTTTCGTGACGCCTCGGCGTCGCGTAACGCGTAGGCGTAACGCTTTTTCGTGACACCTCGGCGTCGCGTAACGCGTAGGCGTAACGCTTTTTCGTGACGCGTCGGCGTCGCGTAACACTTTTTCGTGACGCGTCGACGCCGTTACGCCGACGCTTTACTGTTTAGCCGACGGCAACGCCGCTTAAGTCAGAAATGGACGCCGAAGAGCAGTGCTCGAAGATGAAAGAAACATCAATCAATTCAGGTTTGAAAGTCTGATGGTTAAGGTTTTATAGGCAAAAATGCTTATGTGTCTAAATATTCCTAGTACATATGGAAGAATCCCGGCGATGTTGCCGCGACTTGGCTGGTGCAGTGCCGTCATTCGGTGGTTGCAAAACAGAGCCCGATATAGAACTTCATATATTTTCAGCTGGAAGCTGGCAGAAACGGCAAATGTTGCCGTCATGTGGCCGTCATGTAGCCGGGATGCAGCAATATCTTTTGGAAGCTGGCAGAAACGGCCGATGTTGCCGTCATGTAGCCGGGATGCAGCAATATCTTTTGTAAGCTGGCAGAAACGGCCAATGTTGCCGTCATGTAGCCGGGATGCAGCAATATCTTTTGTAAGCTGGCAGAAACGGCCAATGTTGCCGTCATGTAGCCGGGATGCAGCAATATCTTTTGTAAGCTGGCAGAAACGGCCAATGTTGCCGTCATGTAGCCGGGATGCCACAATATTGGTTGGACGCTGGCAGAAACGGCCAATGTTGCCGTCATGTAGCCAGTTTAGTGACGGCATCATGAATGCTGGCTCTAGACTGGTCAAGCTGGGCCCATATGGGGCCACCTTAACCATGCTGAGACCAATGTCGGCACAATATCTTGTGCTGCCTGGGATCGTGTGTTGAAGCATTGTGTGGGCTAATGGGCATATTACGTAAGAGCTAAGCTGTCCAGCGTGCACTTAGGATCAAGGCTCCTCGAACTCATGGCACTATATGTAGAGTGTTCATCGCTCCATGTCATATCTGGTAGATTAAAAATGACACTAATCACGATACAATATGTGTAAAGGCTAGATAGTAGGTCGTGAAGCACATGAATACTAGTAGGATAAGAGTTAGGGTGTCTGTAGACACTCCTAGAGTGAACTGGGTAGTATCTAGCAAACCAGCACAACACCATAGTGAATCAGTAGTATTATTGCCCGGAAAATGTAGCTGATATCTTAAAAAAGAGCTATTCATTCGTATGAAAATTCCTTCCCTTCGTCAAGACCTATCTTTACTAAAATCGTTGAAAAATCTAGCAACTACCTCGTGATCTAATATAAAACCATCTAGCCAATACTCTGTTCCAAGGGCTATACAACTTGCACAGTAGTAATCAATCCTGACAAATCTACTACATTATTTGTCACACTTGTGCAGTTCGGTACCACCATTATAACATTTCTCCGATCAATATTCCAGGTAGCATTCGCACGTCTAGTACGCTTGAAAGCGACGACTTTTTTTTCACCATAGGTGTCATAAGTTGATTTGTCCCTGTTGCTTGGGAAACAAAAAATAGCCTTTCAGCTTGTACGCGTTCCGCATGACTTCAGTTTTTTCGTCACAAGAAGTAAATCCTATCAGTAAAGGGCGAGGTTCCCTTCTTGTTGTCTCCCGAGCCGATGAATTTTTTTCCGAGGAAGATACGTTTACACTCGTCAACTTCGTAGACTATTAAATAACTTTGTCTGTATTTATTATATACGCTATCAGTTCTGGCGCTCAACTTCAAACTTGGTTACTGAGGCGCTGAACAAACTTCTCACACGCTGCAAGCTTGAGAACAGAATCCAAAATTGCTTCGACTTCAGCTTCTATAGACGAGAGCCTCTCATACGTTTGCGTAATATGCTGTTCTAATCTCTGTTTTGAGTGATGTTATGCTACACCTCAGGGCCTTTTGGCCATCACGGACTACCTTCATCCGCTCCTCAGTCAGCGGAGTGGTGTTTTCGTCTACATCACGGTTGAGTAAAAGGATAAGGATACAGAGCGAATCAAAGGAATCCGTGACACACTCACACAACGCTCCCGGGCGAGGCAGCACCACAAGGCAAGAACATTAACTTTTTCCTTTGAAATTGAAATGTTTTTTGTTTACCCAACCTGAAATGCGAACAGGATCTGGAAGCGCGTGTCCACATGCCATGGGCGCTATATCGCCCATTGACAGGGACAGCTGAAGAGGCGTCGAATCAGCTTCGCTCGATGTCCATGACGATGGCACTTCGCGCAGAAACACCAGCGGAACCAATAAGGACAATGTTTGATGTATATAAACGAGAATATAATTTTATCAAATGCCTAAATACCCATATAGATTAATTGTGATCGCAGCTACTCGTACGAGCTCCAGGAAATGTTGGGTTCTATTACGTTTCATCTTACGATGGACCGTAGAGAGATTTAAGTGCCATCAAAGCTAATCTGATTCCGTTTGTGTCTGCCACGTGACCTTTGAAGAGAAGGGGCGCTGCGACGAGTGGTGTGCGTAGTCACGTGTTAAGCTCACAGCGCTGTATTGGCTGGGGATGGCATGTAACCTATGCTACGGTTCATAGCAAGGTTATACGGAGTATACTCAATTCCAGTTTTGTGTTTCTTCAAAATGTCAAGCACCACTTCATTACTACTGTGACTACAGAAGAGTCGTGAAGGTCAAAGGCAAGAGTGGGGCGACGTCACTGGGCGGATGCCTATGCGTGCGCCGATACTGGTTCGAGTCTGATCTTGCAGCAGCGTCTGGCAGCCAATGCTACTGATAAGCATGCAAGGCGGGCGAACGAGAGAGGGGCGGATGCAGCGCCTAGCTTGGCAGGCCAAAATGCGGCTGGCAGAAATGCTCCGCGAATCAAAAACCGCAGTTCGGGCTCCGCGCGCGGGCAGTGTGAACTAGCAAGGCTAGCACAAACTGCTTGCGTTAGCTCATATATGCAATACTAAAACATACTGCTAAACGCAGGCTCTATACCTTGGCGCTCGTGTGGCGTTAGTAAGATCCATTGAGCAGCATATTTGGTACACCTTGCAAAATTTGAATTCCAAGCGTACATACTTGAAATCAAGCACACGAATGCAGCTTGGCGAAAAGCTTTGTCCCGTTTCTATCTACTCAGTAATGGTGAATTTTTAAGAATATAGAAAGAACGGCTGCCGTGCATTTCCAGCGTCTGACATCGGATATTCGTCGTGGGCACACTCGTTTGCCAGCTTGAACCCAAGTGGTCATCTGTTATATAATTCGCCCAAACCATTACTTATCACGATTATCCTTGTTGTCGCCAGCATTAATTAGGTCGAAAATAATCCCTGGAGAAGAGGAACCGGAGGGACAAACGAAAAACACAAATCTCCAAACACAGCTGGTTGACTGGTGCACGACCGAAAAAATACGCCAGGTCCGGATATCGAACCTGGGACCTCTGCATTTCCAGTGGAGCGCACTACCAACTCAGCTAACCAGGGGATACACGTTAGTCGAGCAAACGGGTTTTATAAGCCGCCACCAGTCTAACACCATTAACAAGGGTGAAGCTTGCAATTTAAGGTTATGATTATACTGCAATTAAATGGACTGGACATGAGTGACAAAAATAATCCCTGGAGAAGGAGAACAAGAGGGACAAAGGACAAACACAAATCTCCAAACACAGCTAGTTGACTGGTGCACGACCGAAAAAATTCGCCAGGTCCGGATATCGAACCCGGGACCTCTGCATTTCCACTGGAGCGCTCTACCAACTGAGGTAACCAGGGGTTAAACGTTAGTTGAGCAAACGGGTTTAACAGCTGCCACCAGTCTAACACCATTAACAAGGGGGAAGCTTGCAATTTAAGGTTATGATTATACTGCAATTAAATGCAAAGGTGCAAGCGAACTGGACATGAGTGACAAAAATAATCCCTGGAGAAGGAGAACAAGAGGGACAAAGGACAAACACAAATCTCCAACACAGCTAGTTCACTGGTGAGCGAGCGGAAAAATCCGCCTGGTCCGGGTATCGAACCCCGGCGCCTCCACATTTCCACTGGACCGCTGTACCAACTGTGGATGGAGATTTGTGTTTGTCTTTTGTCCCTCTTGTTCCCCTTCTCCGGGGATTATTTTCGTCATGCATGTCCAGCCTGCTTGCACCTTTGCATGTTAGTGCATTATATTCAATTATGGCGTTGACGGCGCTTTTATTTTCATCAAGCGGCTTTTCAGAAAGCCCTTGATTGCTGGTGCTCCAATCAAACGCTTTCACATAATTGCGGACAGGAAGCACGTAAGTCATAATCACACGTAATGCCGGAAGCGCGAAATGCTCGGAAATCTTGGAAAAATGTGCAGCCTTGATTAGGAGCTATCTGAGGACTTAGTACTATGTACGAAGTGGTCTTTAGCCCTCTACTGGTGATAGTTTCAATAGGTAGAAACTCCAAGTTCTTGTAATAAAAACAGCACTCCTGGTGTTTTTGTTTTTGCAGGTGTTGCGAAGGGTTCAGATCGGTTAGAGCTGGCTTCGACCCTTGCAGAGTACATATGCCGGAAGTCCTTCCGGCAGGCGACGATTCGCCCTGTGCTAGCAGAAAGATTGCATTGCGATACCGGTTTCTAAAGACACGACGTTTCACAAACTACCTTTCGTGTTCCTTCGCGCTAATTAAGATTTTGATCTCGAGTAGGAAAGAAGAAATGCGCAAGCGAATTGAAATTGGCGTCACCATTGTTTCTTTACTGGGCACCCACAGTGTAGCCTCGCTTGTTTGCAGCAGCCGGGATCAAGATTGCAGCTTGTACAGAGATGAGCCTAAGCAAGAGGTCTTTGCGACCGACATAACAATCCAGTGGTTTTTAGTGGAGTTGAGAGTATACAGACAGATCGTCTGTGACGTTAAAAGGAGCGAATTGAAACCGGACCAAAAAAGACATACGTATGACATGGACACGTCCTTTTCCAGCTCGTGCCTTTTAAACTTTTAATCTATATCTACCAACTTGGCTCAACCAAAATCTAATTACGTCGTCGAAGACTTCTTTTTTTGGTGCTTCATAGCTGCCTTTCCAATCTTCAACTGAGTCTCGCTCCTACTCCTTTTAGAGCTGTTGATCACAAAACCTTGTTTACTGATGCTAAATCAGGTGCTTGCATATTGCTGACACGCAATGTGAGTTTTTTTTTTGTGTTTAATTGTCTTTTTTATATACAGGTTGTTCTAAAGTAAATGTTACACATAATAAAAGCCGTACGGATAGCAAACCAACAGCGTTCTATGGAGGTGTGCTACTTCACCAGGAGCCAATAATATACTGAACTAATGGTCAGCAAAGGCCAAACAATAAAAGAAAACGGCTAATTAACTTTTTAATTGCCGAAAAAAATATAGGGTTACAATTTGAAACTTGCTGAGCATCATAAGAACTGCTAAATTAGTAAATCTTAGAAATACATAAAGAACGTAGAAAGCACAGAGATGCGCTAACTTTACCACTGGTGCAACGCGCGCAAGGCTGAAGTTGCGACAAGGCGAATGGTATTTTAAATAAATATGATTATAATAATATGACTGGGGTCGCCTAGGTGTCTCCGAAGGAGGCGTCAGGAAAGCCCACGAGCATGTGAGGGAGTGTAGAACCATGCTTTATGCACTAACCCAAATGCGAAGGTTTTAACTTTCACCAGCAAAGGAATGGAAGTATAGTTTTAACCAGTGGCGTAGTCAGGCATTTCTTTTTGGGAGGGGGAGGGGGGGGGGGTGGGGGGGGCTGAGGTGGCTGGGCTGTCCGTGACTTGGAGTGTGGATAGAGGAAGGGGGCTCAAATATCATTCGCATTTTATAAGAGCGGCTGGATTTCGGGGGGGGGGGGGGGCTGCAGCCGCAGAAGCACCCCCCCTCCCCCCCACACACACACAACCTGATTACGCCCCTGACTTTAACACATGACAGCGGTCGAACGAGGGACCTGTGTGTACTGTTCCTAATGAAGTAGTGATAAAAATATCTTCGGTAACTCCGAGATGTTCCGGCCTAAGGATTCTCACTTGGCGGATTTGAATCCCGGCCTAGGTGCCCGCAGTCAGACGAAGTCTCACTGCGGAGAAGCCATTGTGCAACCCAGATTTCGGTTTTACGTCAAAATTTTCCCAGGTGGTCGCTGGGGTGCGCCAGATACCGTTCCTGGGTTTCGCATGAAAAACCCTCAAATCTGGATTTGATCGTCGTTCTGGCTCATGTCGCAGCTAGGTTCTTTTGTAGCTTCTTTTAAACCTCTTGAGATAAACTATTTGGGGATGCTGTGTTGTAGGCTTATTGCGGTTTCTTTGGCTTCTCGTTGAAAGACTAAAATCGATGCCATTTTAGGGCCATAGCAGCGTCGCCAGGTGGAAAGGGGATCGCGAAACTAAACTGGTATTCAAATATCCCCAGATTGCACAAACTCTTATTCAAAACTCTTAATCAGACTTCTTATTCAGAATATCTATTTTAGGAAAAATACAAATTAAATTAGTCAGGTTTAGTTACACATGCAGACCTATCAACGTCCTCAGTGAAAGTAAGCCACTGTGAAACAATATGAACCGGTGAAGCGTGGACGTCACAATTACAAAACCCCCAAGACTACCGGCCAAATCGACAAATACACTGAAAGGTTTCACCGTTTAGTCTCACATTTTAAATGTCGGACCTTTTAAACGACACACACACCTTTTAATATATTTGCCGTTTCACCCGCACTCTGAGGTTTTTTTGGAAAGCTTATTATTAACCAGCTCGTTTGCGACCATACTTTCGGTACATAATTCCGAGATGCACGTTGCGATGTCGTTTAAGGAGAAGAAAAACATTTTGCGCAACCTTTGTGAACTGCCGAAAATAGCACTGTTGAATGCTTTGGTTGTAAGACGAAAAATCCTTGATACGTCTGAAAACTGTAAGTTCCAATAAAATAACAATGACTCATTACGTATACTCCCTGGCGGATTGCTGTAACGAAAAATATATTTTCTGATCTGCGCTCTTCGATGTGTGGCTCTCCTTTTCTACTTTAATTGATCAACGGCTCGCGCTTTTAAGCGATGCCTACTTTAAAGTGGACCCGGTAGTGTTTTCAGTTGCTTGATGTCATCAGGCATTTTAAACCCAGATTTCACCAGATTTCGCCTGGTGACATGGTCTACTAACCAGGAGACAAACGTCCCCAGAATGCGACCAAATAAAAAAAATATTTTGGTGAAACGTTTATCATCATGCAACACAAGGCTATGTATGGTCTGTTGCGGGTTTAGAACAATACTATAAGCCCCCTTCAACGAGACCCTCTGCTTCCTATGATCGGTGGCTTGTTTTTCTCAAACGTTCCCTCTGCTAATGTAGAAAGAGTGAAGGGCTTTGTAAGAAAACCTCTGCGAGTCACAAACTCCTACTGACTGTAGTAGACTCGGGAGTTTCGCCTTTCCAAGCCATAAAAGCATGTTTGTAAATTTGGCTTAAACAACCATCCGGCCTACGTCGTCTCCTGCGACGTCAGTGTACACCACTCACCAGACTTTTACGGAACACGCGAACTGCAGTTTATCATGTGGTAGCGGTATTCCGGTTGCAGGTGATCAACGACTGCGTTACGTAGCTCACGGAGCACTAAACAAAAAATCTCGCATTCACAAATATTATGAAAGGCGCGGACAAGAAGGAGGAGATGAACACAGCGTTGTATTGTGTTCATATCCTTTATACCCATATTCTTCACGATTTCTTTTAACAATTGTCTACCAACTGGTCCAATCATCAGCACTAGTCATCAAAAGTATGCTGTTACCTATAATTATACATTAACATTTTGCTTATAGTTAAATCCGACACTCATTTATTAATGAGCAAAACAAAAACGAGGGTGCAAGCTACCTAGTCCAGGCTAAACAAGATTAATTTATTCGAGACGGGTTTTCTGAATGATGACACAAACGCAGAGAAGATTCCAACACAGCTGAAGATTAGTGGACGAAATATGAATGGGCGCCCCAAAAGAGGAAACAAAGGGGAAGTCACGAAGACACTGTTTACAATTTCCCTTTTGCTTACCAACACTCTACATAGGGCATATTTTCGAGGACCTTACTGCGCTATACTGTTCAAAACCCCTAACATACCCAAGGACAATGAACGAAAAGAAGCAACCTACTACTTTCTGGGTAAACGTCATTAAACGAACAACACACTATGCCCTTAAGGTTTCAACCTAGGAAATAAAAAAAATGTCATGCACAACATCAATATTTCCAAGACAGACAGACATCACGTCGGGGGTGAGGCCCAGTCAAGCCAACATGTGTTGACTTTTTGCCCGTGCCCCTGTCGTCTGTACATATAGACGAAATAAACTGATTCTGATTCTGAAGTGAAGCCTCTAAAATAAATAAAGATCAAGAAAGTTCTTCCATTCGATAACAAAACACAAGAAGGGCAATCAACAAATTTCTAGGTGTAATGTAGGTTATTGATTCTTTCAATATACATTTATGGTCATTCTCTTCAATCAAAACCATTTCATGAGCGTTTCCTAAGGGTATACAGCTATTACATCAGATTGTGTGTTCTGACACAGCTAAACACAGAAGCTTATTTATCTGCAACATTTATGCTAAGTTCAATCGGTGGTTAATTAATGAAAAGTTTTGTCGTAAATGTTTCATAAAGATGAGCATTCATATTTATAAGAGCGACACATTTATGGAAAAATTGTGTTTTTGTAGTTCTGTCGAAATAGCTTTGAGCAAAGGAAAATAACAACTTTTATATTGAAACAGTCAATAACAATATTAAAGCCTGGAAAGTTTTTGAATAAGGCTTCGCTATGTTTTAGCCATGAGTATAAATAGTTTCTTGACTTATAATGTTTCTCTAAAACCGGGATTTATGTCGTTCGATTCCTGAAAGCTTGGGGTTGTGCATGATATTTTATTGCGTAGGTATAAGCTAAAGGCCGGTTCCTGTGTTTTAAATCGGTTTTTGTTTATCATAATTACACAGAGGTTAGTAGGTCGCTTCTTTTTATCCTCTGCCATTGGGCACGTTAGGGTTCGTCTCTAGTTATGGACCGTGCATGCTGAAATGACCGCGCGATGACCAAACGATACTGGTGGTTGTGAATCAACGAAAGTAGCTGACCTAGCAGCGACAGATGGTATGAACATGAGCGTTCAATGGCTACTGCCATGCGACCCAGCTTGTGATTTCTCCTTGTTTAGCAACACTTCAATGTCGCCCACCTTTATGTGCTTCTTCCTACTACCCATGCTTGTCGTTGCCTCCATTATTTCGGCCTGTGTTTTTTCTCCCTGTGAAAGAGTATTGTCAGATGCCTAAACAGGCTCATATAATGGTAACTATAAACAAGCCCACGGGCAGGATGTGTGCAGCAACGGTGTGCAGTTCTCAACCATGATCAGGCAGAGTCAGATAGCCTGTCACTACGATCTCGTCTGTGTTCATCTCGTTGCTAGTTCCATTTTGTGTGTCGTGCAGTGCTATCAGAATCCTTTGGTTGTCGGTTTGTCATTTTAGCCTCTATCGACTACGACTTTCTAGTAGAAGGCTGCAGGGTCCGGGAAGAAATTCAGTTAGGGAAATGGTTGTAAACAAAAGTGCATCTGTTGGAGGAGATTTTTCGAGTTTTTCTGTCTTCTGTTGTGTGTCGCCTAGCTGGAAGGCCCTTTGCTCCAATGCATTCAATTGTGCCGCATTCTCATATATATTCGCAGTGAGGAGTGTCTTCTCATGTCAATCTTCAAGGCAATGACAAAATTGTGTCAAGTTCAATTGAACAAAACTCATAGAATAAGGCAACGTATTCCTCATTTGTTAAAAAGAACACCCAATCTTGTTTTAACGTTATATTTGAGGGCACTGTTATGACAGAAGGTATCATCAACTTCTGCTGAAAGTCATATTGCTTGGGATTTTCAAAAGTTGACACATTTAGGAATGTTTTAATTGTTTTCTTTATCATCAATATTTTCTTGAACCACAACATAATTTAAAGGGAAGCTCAAGAGGTTCTTGAAAAGGACGAGTTAGAGGCGAACTTTATAGTGTTTATATCCCGTGAATCTGAATATCATGTTCGGTTTCCCCGATGATGTAACTAAACGCGAGAAAACACGAAAAACCTTTCGGCTGCCAAGCGCGTGTCGCTCGTGTGGGAATCGCGTGGAATTTTAAGCTTGCAAGATATATCCCTTCGCAGTGCCGCCAGTCGTGATGACCTTTTCTGACCTTTTTAAAAATAAAAAGAGTGCGCGTGCATATGTCTCATTGGCGCTGAAGATGTGCGAGAGCGGAGATTTCGAAAGCTCCTAATATGACGTTAAGCACCGGGTTAGGAGAGGCTTCAGGTGTACTTTGAGAATGATTTTCTTCAGCCTCTGTGGGGCGAATGGAAAAATAATCTCGAGATTTGTGATCCGGAATGTTAAATAAGGACGGTTTGAGTGTTTTTCCTCAAATACAAAACCGCTTCAGTTTTCCTTTAATAGCAAACGGCACTGTTGTAGAGGAACTTACATTGCCACAGGCTTTCATTGTTATTAAATGGGCAATGGCAGTGCAGCTAACAACTGCCAATCCTAAAGTGAAGTTGTGGTAACAGGTGTTGGAGATTTAACTATATGACCAGTGTTAAATAGTGAGTTCCAGTCATGTTGCTAGCCCAAGAACCAGTGTCTGGCTTTTGCAGGCATCCTGTTTTATTATTGTAGCCTCCTGTGCATGAATGGGCTGGCGCTTATTCATGTTGTAAGGCTACAATTCGCATCACTTCTGGTATAATATGCCATTTTTTACCATCGATGTAAAGCTGTTGCCTGCAGTAATTTACAGGTTCTAGGTTTTAAGACAAGCAGAAGTATTCCCTTAAAATTATTTATATAAGAGGAAACATCATTTTAACGCAGCAGCTACAGCGTATTTTACCGATTGTGTACTTCAATTGTTTTCTTTTTTTCATGTGCCATAGTTTCCAAATTTCATAGGCTTTTAAAAGGCTCCATGCGGTTTCTAAAACAAGACTCCAGTTACTTGTTAACTCACCTTTCGCAGGCACATTCCAGTGTTACAAGCACATTATACTATTTCATGCAGTCATATTAAAGTGTTTTAAGGGCGGCAATATATTTTTTTTCTGCTTTTGTAGTTTGGTGGAAATGCTTGTTCTGCACAAGGGATACCAAGCCACTGTGAAACAAAATGAACCGTTGGAGTGTGAACGTTACAATCACAAAAAAGCCAATGCCACGGGCCAAACCGAAATATACACTAAATGGTTTCAACTTCTAGTCTACATTTTAAATGTCTGACCTTTTAAACGACACACACACCCTTTAATATATTTTCCGTTCCAACCGCACGCTAAGGTTTGTTTCGAAAGCTTAATATTAACCAGCTCTTTTGCACCTACGCTTTCAGTTTATTAATGCCACAATGCACAATGCAATGTCGTCTGAAAGTTAGAAAAAGGTTTTGCGCAATGTTTATGAACTGCGCAGAAAAGGATTTTTGGACGGTTTGGTTGTCAAACAAAAAATCCTTCGTGCGCTTGAAACATGTAAGTTTCAATGAAATAACAATGGTTTATTATGTATACTCCCTGGTGAATGGATGTTAAAAAACTATATTTCCTGATCTGGCCTCTTTGATTTGTAACTCTACAGTTCTACTTGAATCGAGCGGCGTCTTGCGCCATTAAGCGATGTCTACTTAATGCGACGGTGGTAGCGTGTTCAGTTGATTGATGTCATCAGGCATTTTCCCCCAGATTTCACCATAATTCGCCTGGAGACCTGATCCTCTAACCAGGACAGACATGTCTTCATAATGCCGCAAAACTAAAATAACAATTCATAAAGAATTTTTTTTTCGCCAAAAAGGGGCTATGGCGTGTTGAATGTTTAGGACAAGAGTACGAGACCCCCTCCAACGAGACCCTCGGCTCGCTCTGAATTGTGCTTTTTTTTTTTTTTTCAATCATCCTCTGCAGTCCTCACAATCATCTACAAGCAAGCGTACTTTCGATTTAGGACCATCATTATATTCATTTTCAAAATATAAAAACGGTCTTAAGACAGAGCCTTGCGGAACTCCATATGTAACCTCAATAATATTAGAAGTTTCATCATTCAAAGTAGCACATTGACGAAGGGATGATAGATATGCTTTTGTACACTTAGGGAAAATAGTTTTTGGGCATAGGAGGTCTAATTTGTAAAATATCAGTAAGTGTGATACTGTGCCAAATTTGTTTTTATATAATCTAAGAAAACACAATTAATCTGTCTGCCTCCGTCAACACTCGTAACTAATTCGTGATATAGCTCTCTCAGTTGTGTAGTGCGGAAATATCCCTTTCGAAAAACGTGTTGTGACTCAAAGAAAAAATTATCAATGTTTAGATGATTTATGATGTTAGCGTATAAGACATGCTTTAGTAATTTACAACATATTAGACGTTAGAGAAATCGGCCTGTAATTTGTAATTTCACTTTCGGGCCTTTCTTGTACACAGGCAACACGTGTGCCACTTTTCAATAGTCTCGTAAAGAAGCATCATTCAACGACTTATTAGATAATACAAAAAGGCATGGAGCAATTGCGTCTGCACAAGGTTTTTGTAATCTCGTTGATATCCCAACTGGGCCTAATGCTTTAGCTTCATCAATATGTGTTAGAAGTCACAACACACCTCCTACACCAAGTTTAATTGGTGTATTATGCTTTACGAGTTTGAGCATCTTTCATAGGTTTCATTATCATTAGCTAAGGGGTTCGGTGGCCGAGTGGGCTAGGGCACTCCAGCTCGGAGCACGTGGAGCGAAAGTTCGCGCTGCAGAACCCAGGATTCTGGGTGCGATCCCCACCCCGGCCCGTTTCGATCTGGATGAGCATCATACCGGCGTGCGGTTGTGTTCCACTACTGCGTGGTGCGCGTTAAAGACCCTAGGCTAGCGGTTTACTACACTGGCTAAATTGCTTATCTACAGCAAGTGACTCGTCGCAACTTTGAAACGGCAGACCAACTACACGCAGTATAAATATCCACACAACGCCAAATATTATTTCGGTAGCTAAATAAACTGAGTGAAAATATTGATTGAATGCTTCTGCTTTTTGCATATCATCAATGATTCTTTCGTCACTAACCACGAAATCAGCTGTACCTAGCGGATCATTGCCTCATCGTCTCGTATACATTTCCAATATCGTTTGTTATACGTTTTTATCCCCTCCTTTAGCTGTTGTAAGTAATCTTATTTTAAAGTGAAAGCATTGTTTGTCTCATTCAACGAAGCCGGGCAAGTAGGCGAAAACGACAACTAAATTACGTTGGCTGGGCGTTGTTTATAGCTGCGAAACGGCATCTAAATTTTCATTTGCTGCAAAGACTTTCTCAGGGAGGTTGAACAAAGTAAATTAATGACTTTAACAAAATGCGTAGATTTGGGTCTAGGTGGGAATTGAACCCGGGCCTCCGGATTGCGAGGCGAGCATGCATCCCCGACCCCACCGCGGCTTTTATTTTTTTTTGTTGCCTGCTTTGGCATTTGTACAATGGAGAATTAAAAGGGAGGGGTTCAAAACGCGTCAGCCGTAACTTACCTGCCGTGGCTTCATTAAAATGTCTTGAGACACACCAAACCACCAAGAATAGGCAACCAATTTGGCAGTTTGGGCTGTGCCCAAAACACTTCTCATATGCAGAAAACACTTTTATTAAAATATTAACGAACCGAGCGGACACTTTCATCAGCGTGATTCGCTGATGACTGCGAAAGCCATAGACTACGAAAGCCGAGCAGTGATAGCATGTCGTAAGGTACACCATTTACATTCTCTATTGGTACAAATCGTATACCCCTGGCGGTTATCGGGAAATCTTTCTAAGTGGGCGCTGGAGTATATCCCACAAGAACACAGCGTCTCAGCAGTAAATAAATAAGTGTTCTACTGTTTCTGGCTGCTTCCAAAAAAGACTATGGTACGAAAATGCCGTTTCCCTCTAACCAGGGCTTTAGGGGTAGGACGCAACAATGAAGTTAAAAATAAAGTATTTAGCATTTGGCTTCACCGGTATGTTCCTTACTCTTTTTAAGACATCTATGCCGGGCCCTTCACCGTATATAGGAAACGATAGAGCGGCACAGGCATCAGAACATCAACCAAATCGCGATACATTTCTTTCTTTGGCGTGGTACTAAGATAGTCTAAAGAAAAGCGGACCATCAAAATTCGAAAACCAAATAACACCTCTCTCAAATACCCTCGCGCTGCAGCAACTGTCTCAGTGGAACTCTGACAAAACGTTTTGCAGACACACTTGAACAACTGTGTCCAAAAGGGCATCCCTTCGAGCACGCAAAAACATGACGCTTGAAACATTATGACATATGAACAAATGGGACAAACCGAAACCACCACTTCGTACCAACCTTAAAACCTTCGTTCGAGTAGAACGCTCCCAATTCGAAGATTAAATAAAGACAGCAAGCACCAATGCAGCTACTGCATATTCATACGTGAAATACAAAACACTTGGAATATATACCAGAATTTTGATATTAAAAAAAGAAAATATTACGCACGGTCGAACGCGCAAACATAGATAAATCCCTTCGCTTCCACAACTCCGCCATTAATCTGACATTTTCGGTCTCTTGGTCCCAATCATTTGTGGTGTCCTGATAATGTTCTAAAGGCACTCCGAGATTCTTCGTAGGTAAGGACTCTCACCGAGCATTCTTGAACGCATTTTTCTTACACGACCAGTCGCCGTCACAGAAACGAACGCGTTTATCAAAAATTACCAAGCTACCAGTTTGCGAACAAAAAGAAGAAATCCCATTTATCGCTTCAAGTACGCTATGTCGATCGCCACCAATAACAGCGACGTCATCCGCGTAGGAAAGTACCTTTACTTAACTTGACTGCAATTTATAACCACAAATTAAAGCTTTTTCACTATTGTGAAAAGGCTTTAAACACAAACGCTCTAAGTAAATCACAAAAAAATAATGGCGAAAATGGGCATACTTGCCTTACTGAAGTCATACTTTTGATACCTTCCATGACTTCCTTATTCACAATCAAACTAGTGGTGGAATTTGCATACGCCATCTTTTTGCCCCCGAGAATAACAGCGCCTACGTTTATATGCTGTAGAATACTGAAAAGTACCTCATGCGAAACGCGATCGAACGCTTTTTCCAGGTCGAGTTGCAGCATCGCCACTCGTCCAGAAAAAGCATCACAACACTCAAGGACAGTTCTGGCCGTGTGAATATTTGTAGCGAGAGTGGGCCCTTGAATAGCGCACGTCTGGGGCTAGCAGCGCCACGGCGACTCCAAGGTTCCGGCTGACTAAAGCTGTGCCTAGTGTGTGAAACAGGCTTTCGCATTCCCGCACGTAGGCAGTCTTAAGTGTCTGTGCCGAACTTTTTGCTTGACTTACTGTAGTCTTATACTTCAACTTGACTTCTTTTAGGTTATCTTGGTTTTGGGCCGAGCTCTTCTTATACCGCGCATGCACACGCTTGCACTTCTTTATCATACGAACCAGGCTACCTTTGATCCACGCTCCCTTTCTATATTTTAGTTTCGATGAGTCTGTGCTATGAACGTATTTTTTGACAAAATGAGAATTCTGTGTTTAAATGGATGTCTCGACTGACCGAAATGCTGCGCCAAAGGGCGCAGTTTGGGCTCCGCCCACGAGCAGTGTGGAACTAGCAACGCTAAGGCAAAGTGCTTGTGTTGGCTGGTATACAAAAGATTAAAACTCACTACTTAACGCAAGGACTGCACGTTTGCGTTAGCGTAGCGGCCGTAAAAACCACTGATCAGCATATTTGGTACGACTTGCAAAAACTTTAATTCCGAACGTGCGTACTTGAAATCGAGCACGCGAATGCACTTTAGCGAAAAGTTTTGTCCCTTTTCTCTTTACTCAGCAGTTGTGAAATCTTGAAAGTAGAGCAAGAACCTGCCGTGCATTTCATAGGCTTATGTCAAATGTTCGTCGTCAGCACTCTGGTTTGCGAGCTTGCACACAAGTGGTCATCTCTCAAATATTTCGTTGTCTTCATTGCATATCGCGATTATCGCCAGCCCCTATTATGGCGTTGTCAGCGTTTTACTTTCAGCACGCTGCTCTTCAGAAAGCCCTAAATTTCTGGTGATCCCGTTAAAGGCTTTTCTGTGATTGCGAACAAAACGCACGTAATTCATAATTCCACATAATAGGAGATCCGCGAAATGCTTGGAGGTTTTGTAACAATGTGTGGCACTGACTGGGAGCTATCTTAGGACCAAGATTTAGGTGTGAAACTGTCTTTAGACCTTTACTGGTGATAGCTTCAATCGGTTGAAAACTCTGAGTTAATGTGATAAAAACGGCGTCACGTATTTTTTATTTTTTTTTTGCAGCCGTTGGGAAGGGTTTCGATTGGTTAGAGCTGGCTTCGACCCCTCCAAAATACATATACCGGAATTCACATGGAAATTCCGGCATATGTAGTTTATGCAACAAAGACATGACGATCTCAAACTACCTTCCGTGTTCATTCGCAATAATTGAGATGTTGATCTCGAGTATGGAAACAGAAATATACATGGAGTTCGCGTCGCCGATGTCCATTTACAGGGCACCCACAGTGAAGCTTCGATTGTTTGGCGCTGGAGGGGTCAAAGGCTAGCTAGTACAGTCCGGTTTAGGTACATTTGCACATTTTTCGAAGTACTCAACGAGACCAAGCTACTATAAGTCAAATCGGATCAGTAAACTGGGGACGTCACAATAAAAAAAGACCAAAACTATGGGCAAAAACGAGAGATACACTGAACTTTTTGCCTTTTAGTCTCACGTTTTAAATGTCTCAATATCTTAGCGACTCATTTACCTTTTTGTGTACGTGCTGTTTTTACCCGCATTCTCGGGTTATTTATTGCTTAGTATCCACCAGCTCGTTTGTAACCTTACTTTCAGTTAATTGATACCACTTTGCACGTTGCATTGTCGTCTGAAAAGAAGAAAATGGTTTCGCACAATGTTTGGAAACTGCGAAAATATCATTGTTGAAAGATTCGGTTGTCAGACGAAAAATCGTCCATGCACTTGAAACATGTAACCTTCAACGAAATAACAATGGTCCATTATGTATTCTCCCTGGCGAATTGCTTTTTTAAAAAAATATATTTCCTGATCTGGACTCTTCGATGTCTGGCTCCACGGTTCTGCTTCAATCGATTGGCTGCTTGCACCATTAAGCGATGCCTACTTTAATGCGGTGTCGTTATTGTTTTAAGTTGCATGACGTCATCAGGTAGTTCCCCTAGATCTCACCAGGTATTGCTATTTTTCAGGGTCCAGTAACCAGGGTAACCAGGACAGAAACATCTAAACAATGCTACCAAATTAAAAGAAAAATCGTCATACATTTTATCATCTGGCAACACTGGGATATAGTCTGTTGCAGGTTTTGAATAAGAGTACAAGCTCCCCTCCAACAAGACCCACTGCTCGCTATGATTGGTGGTTTGTTTTAGGGGCGAAGCTCCTTAGGGTCTAGCCTTGTCCGTACGGCCGTCCGTCCGGCCGGTGTCCATGCTCACACAAAAACAAAAAACAAATGTCTGCGCAGTCGACAGGATTCGAACCTGTGCGGGGAGACCCCAAGGGATTTCTAGTCCATCGCCTTAACCAATCGGCCACGACTGCGGGACTAGTAGGGGGCTCTGAGATGTGGTAGTAACTCAAGAGCTGGGGTTTCTGTCATGGATGAAACGTTGCATGTAGCCGCTCAACGTCTATACAGGAGAAGGCGCTGCGGTCAAATGCGTATATAATCGCATTAAACTTTGCACGCATTGGCTCAACGTTTATAGACGAAAGGGCGCTGTGGTCAAATGCTCAAATGCGTATATAGCCACGTTCCATACCACACTTTTCTTTCTGACACGGACCGTTGACTTAAGCGGTAGAGATGCGTTCCCACGGCTTCTAGCGGATCCAAGCTAATCCGCTAGAAGAACCACTGGCTCTGCATTTTACCGACCATAAAGCAGTAATAATAAAGTAGAAACGCAACCTGGAACTCACCACTACCTATGAGCAATAAAAACAAATCAGCACCATCAGCACTACCTATGAACAATAAAATCAGTATCATAAGCACCACCAGAGCTTCGACCCAATCAACATCATTCACCACGTGGAGATGCGGTCATTTTTTCTACAAAGCTCCCTCTTCTAAAGTAGAAAGAGTAGAGAGCTTTGTGGGAGGAATTTATCCTACAATTCACGAACTGCTACAGACTGTAATAGTCTCGGTAGTGTCGCCCTTCGATGGTATAAATTTATGTTCGTCGAGTTGGAAGAAACAGCTCTCGGCCTGCGTCATCTCTTGCGGCATCAGTGAACAGCGCTCACCAGACGCTTAGGGAACACGCAAACGGCGGTTTATACTATGGTAGCGGTATCCTGGTTGCAGCTGAGCAACAGTTTCGGGACGTAGCTGACGTAGCACTGAACAAACCATACAGAAGTCCTACGCCAAAGAGCCGCTGTTCCGGTTCCTCTATTGGATGCAAAAAAATTGAGACATTAGAAAACTTATAGTTCTCGTGTTCCGTGTAAGGTTTTGTTGAGCTCTTTGCATAATTTCGACTTTGCTTCCAAATTGTGTCGGGGCGACATGCTCATGCCTGTAGCACTTCGGCATCGCTCGCACATAACGTGAAATAAACTAGATACACCACATCGTGTTCCAAACGTCGCGGGGCTGAGATGGTGCCGTTATCTCTTTTCTGCTCACGCACAATCCCCACACATGATGTGGGAAAACGCTCACTTTCATGTAAGCAGCGCGTTGGTCGATAGAAGGTGGCTGCCATTGCCTTGGCTTTTTTAACACAGTTTCTGAACTTAACACTAATTTCATTCGAAGGACATTATCAAATTATTCAAATTTATGATAGGAGTTTGACCCTACAAATGCAAATTTAAACTTATTTCAAACGTGCCCATTTGCCTTCAAGTTCGGAATATTCAAGCCAGAATCCTCGTTTCGTATGGAGTATTTACGCCACAAACATTTTTACAAGACAAGGCATTCCAGTCCGTAATGGATTTTACAAAAAAAGAAGTTTTGCACAATTTTGTTCTGGTGCCAAATTCCTGTATTTAATGTCTGTGACCTTTTTTATATGTAATTCCGAGGTAATAAACAGGATAAGCTATTGATGCATGTTTTCTTATGATATATACTGTAAAAAAACTTCAAACGCAAACTATTTCGTTGCGCCAATGAATGGCATCCTAACTTATTAATCATGTTGTTGACACTCAAAACGGTCATACCACGTCCAGACGAAACGAGCTGCATGATGCTGAATTCGCTCTAGTGCAACGTGGTTTTGCTGTGAAGGGTCCAGACGGTGCAGGTGCACTTCAAAACTGGTCGTACATAGTTTAAATAGGCGAGAATCTTAATAGTTTTAGTGGACTTTCTTGAAATTTAGGTTCAAGAATTCAAGTGCGAGGCCAGCCCTCATTAGAACATCGTCAATGTGAGCTTTCCATGTGGTCAGTTCATAGCGTGACAGCTAGATATTTAACTGGTTGGTTCTTGGGCACATCTTCCTCATTCCACTTGGAGCAATGTTCTTCCTTAACACCTTGTGTGGCTGTCTTCACTAAAAAAGAGATTCCACAGCAACCCTTTCGCATTGACACAGCTATTTGCAAATAATTACAATAACTTATATTTAAACTTTTTTCAAACAAAAATGTTCTTAGAATATTTTGCCACCAAGGGAATGGCACAACGGCGCATGCGCTTCGGCTCTCCTGTAAGAACGATGGTTGCTTGCCGCAATTCTTGTATATAAAATGGCGCACTATTACGATTCACACGATTACCAGCAACCTCCGCGCTTCCCCATGCCCCGTTGTTCGGCAGCACCATGAGTTGCAGAGTGAATTTTACGGTAGTGTGAAATGCGGGACATTTTTAAGATGCGGAAATTTCTCTCGGGACGCGGAGCCCGAACCCTCAGTGCGGGACCGTCACGCGAGTCGCGGGACGGGTGGTCACCCTAGTGAGGGCCCCCATCAGTGAGGTTTGCCGAGGTATGGTCGCCAGCCCGTATTCTACCGTTGTCAGTGGTTTTACTTTCAACAGGCTGCTTTTCAAAAAGCCCTAGATTTCTTGTGCTCCCAATAAAGGCTTTCTCCTGATTCCAGAACGGAAGCACGTAAGTCAAATATAGCAGAGGACCAAAAAAAGCGCCAAAAACACAAGGACCAGGAAGTAGACAGACAAGAGCCCACTCGCAACTGGTTTTTATTTGTGAAAACAATCATATATATAGCTTCGAACTAACACGTACTCTATCCGAAGCTCTATTTAACCCCTTAACAAGAAGGAATACTTATTCGCCAAAAAGGAAAGGGACGTGTCACTTATGCATCTTTCGCCCTTTGCCTGGATTTCGAAGGCCTCATGTAGCTCTCTAGAAATTATATCCGGGTATCTAGCCAGACACCTGGTGTCGACAAATGGCGGGGCACATGGGCAACGACTGAATTGAATGGCAAGATGTCCCGATGGAGTGGCTTTCGTCGCCGCGGCGTTTTCACGTGCTCAATCATTGAAACACCTTCCCGTGTGGCCGATATAAGACAAGCCGCATGACGTTGGAATTTCGCAGACAACAGCCGTAATACATTCCGTGTATATTGTGCGGTGCCTGGTATCACAGGGATCTTTCAAAACAATGGGATTGTTGATCCTACGGCACAACCGCCCCAGCTTGTTGGGAGCAGTGAACACCACAGGCACATCGTAGCGCGAGGCAACTTTCTTAAGATTATGCGTGACTGTGTGCATATACGGAATTAACACCGCCCTCGTCATATTCGTGTCGCGAGACTGCCTCTGCAACCCTTTAACTAGAGCTTGTTCCGAGCCCTGCAGAACCCATAGGCCGGAATTCCTGCCGGCATGCGGAGATTCGACCTATCCTAGCAGAAATACTGCATTCCGATGTCGGTTTCCAAAGATGCGACGTTTTATAAACTACCTCTGTGTTCCTGAGCAATAATTAAGATTTTGATCTCCAGTACGGCAAAAGAAACACGCAAGCGAAATGACGCTGGCGCCACCGATGTTCCTTTACTGGGCATCTACAGTGTAGCGTCGCTTGTTTGCCCCTGGATAGATAAATATTTTAGCTAGAACAGAGATGCATAATTTCTACTTTGCATCGATATCGTGTCAGGGCAACATGCTCATGCCTGCAGCACTTCGGCGTCGCTCGCACATGACGTGAAATAAATTAGATACACCAAATCGTGTTTCAGACGCCGCGCCGCTGAGATAGTTTCGCTGTCAGTACGGCAAGCGCAAACGCTTCACTTTGCGCGAACTTCGTTTCTGCGCAGGCGGGATGCCCACACATGATGTGGGAAAACGCAGACTGTCATGTAAACAGTGCGTTGGTAGACAGAAGGTGGCTGTCATTTCCTTGGCTTTTTTAACACAGTTTCTGAAGTTAACACTCCTTTCTTTCGAAGGACATTATCCAACTATTCAAATTTATTATCCAAGTTTAACCCTAGAAATGCAAATTTAAACTTATTTGAAACGTGCCCATTTGCCTTCAAAGTCGCGATATTAAAGCCGGAATCCTCGTTTTGTATTCAGTATTTACACCACAAACATTATTGCAAGACAAGGCATTCCGGCCCGTTATGGATTTTACAAAAAAACAGTTTAACCCAATTTCGTCCTTGTGCGAAATTCCATTATTTCATGGATGTGACCTTTTTTATATGTAATTCTGAGGTAATAAACAAGATAAGTTATTCATGCACGTTTTCGTATGATAGATACTGTGCAAAAACTTCAAACGCAAAGTATTTTGTTGTGCCAATGAATGGCATCCTAACTTGTTAATCATGTTGGTCAGACTCTAAAAAGGGTCGTACCGCGTCAAGACGAAACGAGCTCCAGGATGCTTGATTCGCTTCGGGGCAACAACATTGTTTTGCTGTGAAGTGTCCGGACGGTGCAGGCGTTCTGCAAAACTGGTCATGCATAGTTTAGGTAGGCGAAATAATTAAAAGTTTTAGTGGACTTTTTACAAATTTAGGTTCAAGAATCTAAGTGCTAAGCCAGCCATCATTAGGACATCGTCAATGTGAGCGTTCCATGTGAAGACAGATGATAGCGTGACAGCTAGATGTATAACTGCTTGGTTCTTGGGTACAACTTCCTCATTCCACTTAGAGCAATATTCAATTTTCTTCTTGGATTTTCGGGTAGAACTTACGTGGACACATTTTTTACAGTGAGCTCCATCTTCAACTTTTGAAAAAACTTCTCTAACCGATTCAGGTCAGCCTGCAACGGTGTGGGACACTCATCGTTCGTTATACATGAGTAAAATACACAATCATCCGCAAACAATACTTTAGATATATATCCCCACAACCCCAATTATTATTAATACTTTAGAATTCAGACCACCAACAATATCATTATCAATTATCAAAACTAACAACGTTCATAAAAACATAACCTTGCGGAACGCCATGAGCAATCTCAATAAAATTAGAAGGTTCACCTTTCAAAACAACACAATGACGACGTGATAATAGATATACTTTTATGCACTTAAGAACGGCAGTGTTTAAGTTTAGAACCTCTAATTTGTGTAATAACACTGAGTGTGATACTATGTAAAATGCTTTTTTATAATCAAAGAACACGCAGTCATTCTCTCCGCCTCCGTCAAAATTAGTAACCAAGTCGTGATAGAGCTCGGTCAGTTGTGTAGTGCCTGAACGTCCCTTTCGAAACGCGAGTTGTGACTCAATGAAAAATTTATGAAAATTAAGGTGATTTATGATGTTAGAGTCTAAACAATGCTCCAGAAATTTATAACATGTAGATGTTGGTGAAACCGGCATGTCATTTGTAATTTCCTTTTGGGCACATTCTTTTGCAAAGGCACCACGCGTGCCACGTTTCAGACGTCTGGTAAGGAACATTCATTGAACGACTTGCTATGTATTATAAAAAGGTATGGGGTAATAGCCTCTGCTAACGTTTTAATATTCTCGTAGAGATCGCATCAGGGCCCAATGCTTTAGTTTCAGCAATATTTGAGAAGCCGCAACACACCTCTTACACCAAATTCAATTAGTGGCACTTCGCTGAACGAGTTTAAGCATTTATCATAGGTTAAACTATGAAGAGGTAAAAGGACGGAAGGAAAAAAGGTTTTGAAGGCGTCTGTTTTTTTATTGATCATCGTTAATCATTTGGTTATTAGCCACGACATCTACTATATGGCGCTGATCTTCACCGGTGCGTCTCATATATTTCGAAAACTGTTTGTTTGTACCTTTTTCTCCCGTCCTCCAGCCGTTGTAAGTAATCTTCTTTTGCCTCGCGATTCAGTAATCTTTTAGTTCAACATTACTTCTTTTAGCTTATATAGATTTTGTGCCAGCTGTTCTTCTTATACCGCATCTACACACGCGTGCGCAGCTTTATCGGGTGAAGCAGGCTTCGATGATTTTGGGCTAAGAACGTATATTTCTGTTAAACTGAGAATTCGCGGCTTAAATAAAACCCATGCATCAGGGCCTCTCATTTTCCTCACAAGACATTCAAACCAAATAAAATGATTATGTAGCTCAAAAGTCATCCCTTCATAATCTCCCTTTTCGTAAAACAGCCCATTTTTATTTGTACTAACTTTTTCGCCGGGAATCCGAAAGCCAAAGTTGGAAACAACAGCCCTGTTGTCACTAATACCAGGTCTGACAGCGGATTTCTTTAACATGAATTGGGTAATTACAAAATAAAAAGCATCATGTGTTGAAGCATTGTGTGGGCTAATGGGCATATTACGTAAGAGCTAAGCTGTCCAGCGTGCACTTAAGATCAAGGCTCCTCGAACTGATGGCACTATATGTAGAGTGTTCATCGCTCCATGTCATATCTGGTAGATTAAAAATGACACTAATCACGCTATAATATGTGTAAAGGCTAGATAGTAGGTCGTGAAGCACATGAATACTAGTAGGATCAGAATTAGGGTGTCTGTAGACACTCCTAGAGTGAACTGGGTAGTATCTAGCAAACCAGCACAACACCATAGTGAATCAGTAGTATTGCCCGGAAAATGTAGCTGATATCTTAAAAAAGAGCTATTCATTCGTATGAAAATTCCTTCCCTTCGTCAAGACCTATCTTTACTAAAATCGTTGAAAAATCTAGCAACTACCTCGTGATCTGATATAAAACCATCTAGCCAATACTCTGTTCCAAGGGCTATACAACTTGCACAGTAGTAATCAATCCTGACAAATCTACTACATTATTTGTCACACTTGTGCAGTTCGGTACCACCATTATAACATTACTCCGATCAATATTCCAGGTAGCATTCGCACGTCTAGTACGCTTGAAAGCGACGACTTTTTTTTCACCATAAGTGTCATAAGTTGATTTGTCCCTGTTGCTTGGGAAACAAAAAATAGCCTTTCAGCTTGTACGCGTTCCGCATGACTTCAGTTTTTTCGTCACAAGAAGTAAATCCTATCAGTAAAGGGCGAGGTTCCCTTCTTGTTGTCTCCCGAGCCGATGAATTTTTTTCAGAGGAACATACGTTTACACTCGTCAACTTCGTAGACTATTAAATAACTTTGTCTGTATTTATTATATAAGCTATCAGTTCTGGCGCTCAACTTCAAACTTGGTTACTGAGGCGCTGAACAAACTTCTCACACGCTGCAAGCTTGAGAACAGAATCCAAAATTGCTTCGACTTCAGCTTCTATAGACGAGAGCCTCTCATACGTTTGCGTAATATGCTGTTCTAATCTCTGTTTTGAGTGATGTTATGCTACACCTCAGGGCCTTTTGGCCATCACGGACTACCTTCATCCGCTCCTCAGTCAGCGGAGTGGTGTTTTCGTCTACATCACGGTTGAGTAAAAGGATAAGGATACAGAGCGAATCAAAGGAATCCGTGACACACTCACACAACGCTCCCGGGCGAGGCAGCACCACAAGGCAAGAACATTAACTTTTTCCTTTGAAATTGAAATGTTTTTTGTTTACCCAACCTGAAATGCGAACAGGATCTGGAAGCGCGTGTCCACATGCCATGGGCGCTATATCGCCCATTGACAGGGACAGCTGAAGAGGCGTCGAATCAGCTTCGCTCGATGTCCATGACGATGGCACTTCGCGCAGAAACACCAGCGGAACCAATAAGGACAATGTTTGATGTATATAAACGAGAATATAATTTTATCAAATGCCTAAATACCCATATAGATTAATTGTGATCGCAGCTACTCGTACGAGCACCAGGAAATGTTGGGTTCTATTACGTTTCATCTTACGATGGACCGTAGAGAGATTTAAGTGCCATCAAAGCTAATCTGATTCCGTTTGTGTCTGCCACGTGACCTTTGAAGAGAAGGGGCGCTGCGACGAGTGGTGTGCGTAGTCACGTGTTAAGCTCACAGCGCTGTATTGGCTGGGGATGGCATGTAACCTATGCTACGGTTCATAGCAAGGTTATACGGAGTATACTATATTCCAGTTTTGTGTTTCTTCAAAATGTCAAGCACCACTTCATTACTACTGTGACTACAGAAGAGTCGTGAAGGTCAAAGGCAAGAGTGGGGCGACGTCACTGGGCGGATGCCTATGCGTGCGCCGATACTGGTTCGAGTCTGATCTTGCAGCAGCGTCTGGCAGCCAATGCTACTGATAAGCATGCAAGGCGGGCGAACGAGAGAGGGGCGGATGCAGCGCCTAGCTTGGCAGGCCAAAATGCGGCTGGCAGAAATGCTCCGCGAATCAAAAACCGCAGTTCGGGCTCCGCGCGCGGGCAGTGTGAACTAGCAAGGCTAGCACAAACTGCTTGCGTTAGCTCATATATGCAATACTAAAACATACTGCTAAACGCAGGCTCTATACCTTGGCGCTCGTGTGGCGTTAGTAAGATCCATTGAGCAGCATATTTGGTACACCTTGCAAAATTTGAATTTCAAGCGTACATACTTGAAATCAAGCACACGAATGCAGCCTGGCGAAAAGCTTTGTCCCGTTTCTATCTACTCAGTAATGGTTAACTTTTAAGAAGATAGAAAGAACGGCTGCCATGCATTTCCAGCGTCTGACATCGTGTATTCGTCGTGGGCACACTCGTTTGCCAGCTTGAACCTAAGTGGTCATCTGTTATATAATTCGCCCAAACCATTACTTATCACGATGATCCTTGTTCTCGCCAGCATCAATTAGGGCGAAAATAATCCCTGGAGAGGGGGAACCAGAGGGACAAGGGACAAACACAAATCTCCAAAAACAGCTAGTTGACTGGTGCACGACCGAAAAAATACGCCAGGTCCGGATATCGAACCTGGGACCTCTGCATTTCCAGTGGAGCGCACTACCAACTCAGCTAACCAGGGGACAGACGTTAGTCGAGCAAACGGGTTTTATCAGCCGCCACCAGTCTAACACCATTAACAAGGGTGAAGCTTGCAATTTAAGGTTATGCTTATACTGCAATTAAATGGACTGGACATGAGTGACAAAAATAATCCCTGGAGAAGGAGAACAAGAGGGACAAAGGACAAACACAAATCTCCAAACACAGCTAGTTGACTG
Source organism: Ixodes scapularis (assembly GCF_016920785.2). Classification (NCBI taxonomy): domain Eukaryota; kingdom Metazoa; phylum Arthropoda; class Arachnida; order Ixodida; family Ixodidae; genus Ixodes; species Ixodes scapularis. The sequence continues at coordinate 30,195 of NW_024610029.1, read as the reverse complement.
GTGCACGACCGAAAAAATACGCCAGGTCCGGATATCGAACCTGGGACCTCTGCATTTCCAGTGGAGCGCACTACCAACTCGGCTAACCAGGGGATAGACGTTAGTCGAGCAAACGGGTTTTATCAGCCGCCACCAGTCTAACTCCATTAACAAGGGTGAAGCTTGCAATTTAAGGTTATGATTATACTGCAATTAAATGGACTGGACATGAGTGACAAAAATAATCCCTGGAGAAGGAGAACAAGAGGGACAAAGGACAAACACAAATCTCCAAACACAGCTAGTTGACTGGTGCACGACCGAAAAAATTCGCCAGGTCCGGATATCGAATCCGGGACCTCTGCATTTCCACTGGAGCGCTGTACCAACTGTGGATGGAGATTTGTGTTTGCCTTTTGTCCCTCTTGTTCCCCATCTCCAGGGATTATTTTCGTCATGCATGTCCAGCCTGCTTGCACCTTTGCATGTTAGTGCATTATATTCAATTATGGCGTTGACAGTGCTTTTATTTTCATCAAGTGGCTTTTCAGAAAGCCCTTGATTGCTGGTGCTCCAATCAAACGCTTTCACATAATTGCGGACAGGAAGCACGTAAGTCATAATCACACGTAATGCAGGAAGCGCGAAATGCTCGGAAATTTTGGAAAAATGTGCTGTGTTGATCAGGAGCTATCTGAGGACTTAGTACTATGTACGAAGTGGTCTTTAGCCCTCTACTGGTGATAGTTTCAATCGGTAGAAACTCCAAGTTCTTGTAATAAAAACAGCACTCCTGGTGTTTTTGTTTTTGCAGGTGTTGCGAAGGGTTCAGATCGGTTAGAGCTGGCTTCGACCCTTGCAGAGTACATATGCCGGAAGTCCTTCCGGCAGGCGACGATTCGCCCTGTGCTAGCAGAAAGATTGCATTGCGATACCGGTTTCTAAAGACACGACGTTTCACAAACTACCTTTCGTGTTCCTTCGCGCTAATTAAGATTTTGATCTCGAGTAGGAAAGAAGAAATGCGCAAGCGAATTGAAATTGGCGTCACCATTGTTTCTTTAAGGGTTCAGATCGGTTAGAGCTGGCTTCGACCCTTGCAGAGTACATATGCCGGAAGTCCTTCCGGCAGGCGACGATTCGCCCTGTGCTAGCAGAAAGATAGCATTGCGATACCGGTTTCTAAAGGCACGACGTTTCACAAACTACCTTTCGTGTTCCTTCGCGCTAATTAAGATTTTGATCTCGAGTAGGAAAGAAGAAATGCGCAAGCGAATTGAAATTGGCGTCACCAATGTTTCTTTACTGGGCACCCACAGTGTAGCCTCGCTTGTTTGCAGCAGCCGGGATCAAGATTGCAGCTTGTACAGAGATGAGCCTAAGCAAGAGGTCTTTGCGACCGACATAACAATCCCGTGGTTTTTAGTGGAGTTGAGAGTATACAGACAGATCGTCTGTGACGTTAAAAGGAGCGAATTGAAACCGGACGAAAAAAGACATACGTATGACATGGACACGTCCTTTTCCAGCTCGTGCCTTTTAAACTTTTAATCTATATCTACCAACTTGGCTCAACCAAAATCTTATTACGTCGTCGAAGACTTCTTTTTTTGGTGCTTCATAGCTGCGTTTCCAATCTTCAACGGAATCTGGCTCCTACTCCTTTTAGAGCTGTTGATCACAAAACCTTGTTTACTGATGCTAAATCAGGTGCTTGCATATTGCTAACACGCAATGTGAGTTTTTTTTTTGTGTTTAATCGTCTTTTTTATATACAGGTTGTTCTAAAGTAAATGTTACACATAATAAAAGCCGTACGGATAGCAAACCAACAGCGTTCTATGGAGGTGTGCTACTTCACCAGGAGCCAATAATATACTGAACTAATCGTCAGCAACGGCCAAACAATAAAAGAAAACGGCTAATTAACTTTTCAATTGCCGAAAAAAATATAGGGTTACATTTTGAAACTTGCTGAGCATCATAAAAACTGCTAAATTAGTAAATCTTAGAAATACATAAAGCACGTAGAAAGCACAGAGATGCACTAACTTTACCACTGGTGCAACGCGCGCAAGGCTGAAGTTGCGACAAGGCGAATGGTATTTTAAATAAATATGATTATAATAATATGACTGGGGTCGCCTAGGTGTCTCCGAAGGAGGCGTCAGGAAAGCCCACGAGCATGTGAGGGAGTGTAGAACCATGCTTTATGCACTAACCCATATGCGAAGGTTTTAACTTTCACCAGCAAAGGAATGGAGGTATAGTTTTAACCAGTGGCGTAGTCAGGCATTTCTTTTTGGGGGGGGGAGGGGGGTGGGTGGGGGGGGGGGGGCTGAGGTGGCTGGGCTGTCCGTGGCTGGGAGTGTGGAGAGGGGAAGGGGGGTCAAATATCATTCGCATTTTATAAGGGCGGCTGGGTTTCGGGGGGGGGGGGGGGGGGGCTGCAGCCGCAGAAGCCCCCCCCCCCCTCCCCCACACACACACACAGCCTGATTACGCCCCTGACTTTAACACATGACAGCGGTCGAACGAGGGACCTGTGTGTACTGTTCCTAATGAAGTAGTGATAAAAATATCTTCGGTAACTCCGAGATGTTCCGGCCTAAGGATTCTCACTTGGCGGATTTGAATCCCGGCCTAGGTGCCCGCAGTTAGACGAAGTCTCACTGCGGAGAAGCCATTGTGCAACCCAGATTTCGGTTTTACGTCAAAATTTTCCCAGGTGGTCGCTGGGGTGCGCCAGATACCGTTCCTGGGTTTCGCATGAAAAACCCTCAAATCGGGGTTTGATCGTCGTTCTGGCTCATGTCGCGGCTAGGTTCTTTTGTAGCTTCTTTTAAACCTCTTGAGATAAACTATTTGGGGATGCTGTGTTGTAGGCTTATTGCGGTTTCTTTGGCTTCTCGTTGAAAGACTAAAATCGATGCCATTTTAGGGCCATAGCAGCGTCGCCAGGTGGAAAGGGGATCGCGAAACTAAACTGGTATTCAAATATCCCCAGATTGCACAAACTCTTATTCAAAACTCTTAATCAGACTTCTTATTCAGAATATCTATTTTAGGAAAAATACAAATTAAATCAGTCAGGTTTAGTTACATATGCAGACCTATCAACGTCCTCAGTGACAGTAAGGCACTGTGAAACAATATGAACCGGTGAAGTGTGGACGTCACAATTACAAAACCCCCAAGACTACCGGCCAAATCGACAAATACACTGAAAGGTTTCAGAGTTTAGTCTCACATTTTAAATGTCGGACCTTTTAAACGACACACACACCTTTTAATATATTTGCCGTTTCACCCGCACTCTGAGGTTTTTTTGGAAAGCTTATTATTAACCAGCTCGCTTGCGACCATACTTTCGGTACATAATTCCGAGATGCACGTTGCGATGTCGTCTAAGAAGAAGAAAAACATTTCGCGCAACCTTTGTGAACTGCCGAAAATAGCAGTGTTGAATGCTTTGGTTGTAAGAGGAAAAATCCTTGATACGTCTGAAAACTGTAAGTTCCAATAAAATAACAATGACTCATTACGTATACTCCCTGGCGGATTGCTGTAACGAAAAATATATTTTCTGATCTGCGCTCTTCGATGTGTGGCTCTCCTTTTCTACTTTAATTGATCAGCGGCTCGCGCTATTAAGCGATGCCTACTTTAAAGTGGAGCCGGTAGTGTTTTCAGTTGCTTGATGTCATCAGGCATTTTAAACCCAGATTTCACCAGATTTCGCCTGGTGACATGGTCTACTAACCAAGAGACAAACGTCCCCAGAATGCGACGAAATAAAAAAAATATTTTGGTGAAACGTTTATCATCATGCAACACAAGGCTATGTATGGTCTGTTGCGGGTTTAGCACGATACTATAAGCCCCCTTCAACGAGACCCTCTGCTTTCTATGACTGGTGGCTTGTTTTTCTCAAACGTTCCCTCTGCTAATGTAGAAAGAGTGAAGGGCTTTGTAAGAAAACCTCTGCGAGTCACAAACTCCTACTGACTGTAGTAGACTCGGGAGTTTCGCCTTTCCAAGCCATAAAAGCATGTTTGTAAATTTGGCTTAAACAACCATCCGGCCTACGTCGTCTCCTGCGACGTCAGTGTACACCACTCACCAGACTTTTACGGAACACGCGAACTGCAGTTTATCATGTGGTAGCGGTATTCCGGTTGCAGGTGATCAACGACTGCGTTACGTAGCTCACGGAGCACTAAACAAAAAATCTCGCATTCACAAATATTATGAAAGGCGCGGACAAGAAGGAGGAGATGAACACAGCGTTGTATTGTGTTCATATCCTTTATACCCATATTCTTCACGATTTCTTTTAACAATTGTCTACCAACTGGTCCAATCATCAGCACTAGTCATCAAAAGTATGCTGTTACCTATAATTATACATTAACATTTTGCTTATAGTTAAATCCGACACTCATTTATTAATGAGCAAAACAAAAACGAGGGTGCAAGCTACCTAGTCCAGGCTAAACAAGATTAATTTATTCGAGACGGGTTTTCTGAATGATGACACAAACGCAGAGAAGATTCCAACACAGCTGAAGATTAGTGGACGAAATATGAATGGGCGCCCCAAAAGAGGAAACAAAGGGGAAGTCACGAAGACACTGTTTACAATTTCCCTTTTGCTTACCAACACTCTACATAGGGCATATTTTCGAGGACCTTACTGCGCTATACTGTTCAAAACCCCTAACATACCCAAGGACAATGAACGAAAAGAAGCAACCTACTACTTTCTGGGTAAACGTCATTAAACGAACAACACACTATGCCCTTAAGGTTTCAACCTAGGAAATAAAAAAAATGTCATGCACTACATCAATATTTCCAAGACAGACAGACATCACGTCGGGGGTGAGGCCCAGTCAAGCCAACATGTGTTGACTTTTTGCCCGTGCCCCTGTCGTCTGTACATATAGACGAAATAAACTGATTCTGATTCTGAAGTGAAGCCTCTAAAATAAATAAAGATCAAGAAAGTTCTTCCATTCGATAACAAAACACAAGAAGGGCAATCAACAGATTTCTAGGTGTAATGTAGGTTATTGATTCTTTCAATATACATTTATGGTCATTCTCTTCAATCAAAACCATTTCATGAGCGTTTCCTAAGGGTATACAGCTATTACATCAGATTGTGTGTTTTGACACAGCTAAACACAGAAGCTTATTTATCTGCAACATTTATACTAAGTTCAATCGGTGGTTAATTAATGAAAAGTTTTGTCGTAAATGTTTCATAAAGATGAGCATTCATATTTATAAGAGCGACACATTTATGGAAAAATTGTGCTTTTGTAGTTCTGTCGAAATAGCTTTGAACAAAGGAAAATAACAACTTTAATATTGAAACAGTCAATAACAATATTCAAGCATGAGAGTTTTTGAATAAGGCTTCGCTATGTTTTAGCCATGAGTATAAATAGTTTCTTGACTTATAATGTTTCTCTAAAACCGGGATTTATGTCGTTCGATTCCTGAAAGCTTGAGGTTGTGCATGATATTTTATTGCGTAGGTATAAGCTAAATGCCGGTTCCTGTGTTTTAAATCGGTTTTTGTTTATCATAATTACACAGAGGTTAGTAGGTTGCTTCTTTTTATCCTCTGCCATTGGGCACGTTAGGGTTCGTCTCTAGTTCTCTAGTTATGGACCGTGCATGCTGAAATGACCGCGCGATGACCAAACGATACTGTTGGTTGTGAATCAACGAAAGTAGCTGACCTAGCAGCGACAGATGGTATGAAAACGAGCGTTCAATGGCTACTGCCATGCGACCCAGCTTGTGATTTCTCCTTGTTTAGCAACACTTCAATGTCGCCCACCTTTATGTGCTTCTTCCTACTACCCATGCTTGTCGTTGCCTCCATTATTTCGGCCTGTGTTTTTTCTCCCTATGAAAGAGTATTGTCAGATGCCTAAACAGGCTCATATAATGGTAACTATAAACAAGCCCACGGGCAGGATGTGTGCAGCAACGGTGTGCAGTTCTCAACCATGATCAGGCAGAGTCAGATAGCCTGTCACTACAATCTCGCCTGTGTTCATCTCGTTGCTAGTTCCATTTTGTGTGTCGTGGAGTGCTATCAGAATCCTTTGGTTGTCGGTTTGTCATTTTAGCCTCTATCGACTTCGACTTTCTAGTAGAAGGCTGCAGGGTCCGGGAAGAAATTCAGTTAGTGAAATGGTTGTAAACAAAAGTGCATCTGTTGGAGGAGATTTTTCGAGTTTTTCTGTCTTCTGTTGTGTGTCGCCTAGCTAGAAGAACCTTTGCTCCAATGCATTCAATTGTGCCGCATTCTCATATATATTCGCAGTGAGGAGTGTCTTCTCATGTCAATCTTCAAGGCAATGACAAAATTGTGTCAAGTTCAATTGAACAAAACTCATAGAATAAGGCAACGTATTCCTCATTTGTTAAAAAGAACACCTAATCTTGTTTTAACGTTATATTTGAGGGCACTGTTATGACAGAAGGTATCATCAACTTCTGCTGAAAGTCATATTGCTTGGGATTTTCAAAGGTTGACACATTTAGGAATGTTTTAATTGTTTTCTTTATCATCAATATTTTCTTGAACCACAACATAATTTAAAGGGAAGCTCAAGAGGTTCTTGAAAAGGACGAGTTAGAGGCGAACTTTAAAGTGTTTATATCCCGTGAATCTGAATATCACGTTCGGTTTCCCCGATGATGTAACTAAACGCGAGAAAACACGAAAAACCTTTCGGCTGCCAAGCGCGTGTCACTCGTGTGGGAATCGCGTGGAATTTTAAGCTTGCAAGATATATCCCTTCGCAGTGCCGCCAGTCGTGATGACCTTTTCTGACCTTTTTAAAAATAAAAAGAGTGCGCGTGCATATGTCTCATAGGCGCTGAAGATGTGCGAGAGCGGAGATTTCGAAAGCTCCTAATATTGTCACGAGTGGTGACCAATAAACAAGAAATAAACAGGGATAAATAAACGTTTAATGTGGCGAACTTGTGCCAAAAATAAAAGGGTATAAAAGATAATAACAGAGCGTCGCGGGCGTCGAAGTCGGCGTAGCAGCAGAGTCGAACGCTGGGGAAAAACTGACTCGACAAGGTAGCGGGCGGCCTCTTATCTAGAGTGTGTCACTATTTCGAAGATTCGGCGAAAGCGGCTCGAGCGTCGCGTGATCGGGCGAGAATGAACACGCACTTTCTAGAAAACAAAAGCAGGAATAAATGATAGAAGTTACGTGCGGTACATGAATAGACGAGAACTTTCTGGGGGTCCGTGACCGAGCGTTGCTTTCTCAGCCTTGCGCGCGGCAATATGACGTTAAGCACCGGGTTAGGAGAGGCTTCAGGTGTACTTTGAGAATGATTTTCTTCAGCCTCTGTGGGGCGAATGGAAAAATAATCTCGAGATTTGTGATCCGGAATGTTAAATAAGGACGGTTTGAGTGTTTTTCCTCAAATACAAAACCGCTTCAGTTTTCCTTTAATAGCAAACGGCACTGTTGTAGAGGAACTTACATTCCCACAGGCTTTCATTGTTATTAAATGGGCAATGGCAGTGCAGCTAACAACTGCCAATCCTAAAGTGAAGTTGTGGTAACAGGTGTTGGAGATTTAGCTATATGACCAGTGTTAAATAGTGAGATCCAGTCATGTTGCTAGCCCAAGAAGCAGTGTCTGGCTTTGCAGGCATCCTGTTTTATTATTGTAGCCTCCTGTGCATGAATGGGCTGGCGCTTATTCATGTTGTAAGGCTACAATTCGCATCACTTCTGGTATAATTTGCCATTTTTTACCATCGATGTAAAGCTGTTGCCTGCAGTAATTTACAGGTTCTAGGTTTTAAGACAAGCAGAAGTATTGCCTTGAAATTATTTATATAAGAGGAAACATCATTTTAAGGCAGCAGCTACAGCGTATTTTACCGATTGTGTACTTCAATTGTTTTCTTTTCTTCATGTGCCATAGTTTCCAAATTTCATAGGCTTTTAAAAGGCTCCATGCGGTTTCTAAAACAAGACTCCATTTACTTGTTAACTCACCTTTCGCAGGCACATTCCAGTGTTACAAGCACATTATACTATTTCATGCAGTCATATTAAAGTGTTTTAAGGGCGGCAATATATTTTTTGTTCTGCTTTTGTAGTTTGGTGGAAATGCTTGTTCTGCACAAGGGATACCAAGCCACTGTGAAACAAAATGAACCGTTGGAGTGTGAACGTTACAATCACAAAAAACCCAATGCCACGGGCCAAACCGAAATATACACTAAATGGTTTCAACTTTTAGTCTACATTTTAAATGTCTGACCTTTTAAACGACACACACACCCTTTAATATATTTGCCGTTCCAACCGCACGCTAAGGTTTGTTTCGAAAGCTTAATATTAACCAGCTCTTTTGCACCTACGCTTTCAGTTTATTAATGCCACAATGCACAATGCAATGCCGTCTGAAAGTTAGAAAAAGGTTTTGCGCAATGTTTATGAACTGCGCAGAAAAGGATTTTTGGACGGTTTGGTTGTCAAACAAAAAATCCTTCGTGCGCTTGAAACATGTAAGTTTCAATGAAATAACAATGGTTCATTATGTATACTCCCTGGTGAATAGCTGTTATGAAAACTATACTTCCTGATCTGGCCTCTTTGATTTGTAACTCTACAGTTCTACTTGAATCGAGCGGCGTCTTGCGCCATTAAGCGATGTCTACTTAATGCGACGGTGGTAGCGTGTTCAGTTGATTGATGTCATCAGGCATTTTCCCCCAGATTTCACCATAATTCGCCTGGAGACCTGATCCTCTAACCAGGACAGACATGTCTTCATAATGCCGCAAAACTAAAATAACAATTCATAAAGAATTTTTTTTTTTCGACAAAAAGGGGCTATGACGTGTTGAATGTTTAGGACAAGAGTACGAGACCCCTTCCAACGAGACCCTCGGCTCGCTCTGAATTGTGCTTTCTTTTTTTTTTTTCAATCATCCTCTGCAGTCCTCACAATCATCTACAAGCAAGCGTACTTTCGATTTAGGACCATCATTATATTCATTTTCAAATATAAAATATAAAAACGGTCTTAAGACAGAGCCTTGCGGAACTCCATTTGTAACCTCGATAAAATTAGAAGTTTCATCATTCAAAGTAGCACATTGACGAAGGGATGATAGATATGCTTTTGTACACTTAAGGAAAATAGTTTGTGGGCATAGGAGGTCTAATTTGTAAAATATTAGTAAGTGTGATACTGTGCCAAATTTGTTTTTATATAATCTAAGAAAACACAATTAATCTGTCTGCCTCCGTCAACACTCGTAACTAATTCGTGATATAGCTCTGTCAGTTGTGTAGTGCGGAAATATCCCTTTCGAAAAACGTGTTGTGACTCAAAGAAAAAATTATCAATGTTTAGATGATTTATGATGTTAGCGTATAAGACGTACTTTAGTAATTTGCAACATATTAGACGTTAGAGAAATCGGCCTATAATTTGTAATTTCACTTTCGGGCCTTTCTTGTGCACAGGCAACACGTGTGCCACTTTTCAATAGTCTCGTAAAGAAGCATCATTCAACGACTTATTAGATAATACAAAAAGGCATGGAGCAATTGCGTCTGCACAAGGTTTTGATAATCTCGTTGATATCCCAACTGGGCCTAATGCTTTAGCTTCATCAATATGTGTTAGAAGTCACAACACACCTCCTACACCAAGTTTAATTAGTGTATTATGCTTTACGAGTTTGAGCATCTTTCATAGGTTTCATTATCATTAGCTAAGGCGGTCGGTGGCCGAGTGGGCTAGGGCACTCCAGCTCGGAGCCCGTGGAGCGAAAGTTCGCGCTGCAGAACCCAGGATTCTGGGTGCGATCCCCACCCCGGCCCGTTTCGATCTGGATGAGCATCATACCGGCGTGCGGTTGTGTACCACTACTGCGTGGTGCGCGTTAAAGACCCTAGGCTAGCGGTATACTGCACTGGCTAAATTGCTTATCTACAGCGAGTGACTCGTCGCAACTTTGAAACGGCAGACCAACTACACGCAGTATAAATATCCACACAACCCCAAATATTATTTCGGTAGCTAAATAAACTGAGTGAAAATATTGATTGAATGCTTCTGCTTTTTTCATATCCTCAATGATTCTTTCGTTACTAACCACGAAATCAGCTGTACCTAGCGGATCATTGCCTCATCGTCTCGTATACATTTCCAATATCGTTTGTTATACGTTTTTATCCCCTCCTTTAGCTGTTGTAAGTAATCTTATTTTAAAGTGAAAGCATTGTTTGTCTCATTCAACGAAGCCGGGCAAGTAGGCGAAAACGACAACTAAATTACGTTGGCTGGGCGTTGTTTATAGCTGCGAAACGGCATCTAAATTTTCATTTGCGGATTGCGAGGCGAGCATGCATCCCCGACCCCACCGCGGCTTTTATTTTTTTTTTGTTGCCTGCTTTGGCATTTGTACAATGGAAAATTAAAAGGGAGGGGTTCAAAACGCGTCAGCCGTAACTTACCTGCCGTGGCTTCATTAAAATGTCTTGAGACACACCAAACCACCAAGAATAGGCAACCAATTTGGCAGTTTGGGCTGTGCCCAAAACACTTCTCATATGCAGAAAACACTGTTATTAAAATATTAACGAACCGAGCGGACGTTTTCATCAGCGTGATTCGCTGATGACTGGTAAAGCCATAGAGTACGAAAGCCGAGCAGTGATAGCATGTCATAAGGTACACCATTTACATTCTCTATTGGTACAAATCGTATACCCCTGGCGGTAATCGGGAAATCTTTCAAAGTGGGCGCTGGAGTATATCCCACAAGAACACAGCGTCTCAGCAGTAAATAAATAAGTGTTCTACTGTTTCTGGCTGCTTCCGAAAAAGACTATGGTACGAAAATGCCGTTTCCCTCTAACCAGGGCTTTAGGGGTAGGACGCAACAATGAAGTTAAAAATAAAGTATTTAGCATTCGGCTTCACCGGTATGTTCTTTACTCTTTTTAAGACATCTATGCCGGGCCCTTCACCGTATATAGGAAACGATAGAGCGGCACAGGCATCAGAACATCAACCAAATCGCGATACATTTCTTTCTTTGGCGTGGTACTAAGATAGTCTAAAGAAAAGCGGACCATCAAAATTCGAAAACCAAATAACACCTCTCTCAAATACCCTCGCGCTGCAGCAACTGTCTCAGTGGAACTCTGACAAAACGTTTTGCAGACACACTTGAACAACTGTGTCCAAAAGGGCATCCCTTCGAGCACGCAAAAACATGACGCTTGAAACATTATGACGTATGAACAAATGGGACAAACCGAAACGACCACTTCGTACCAACCTTAAAACCTTCGTTCGAGTAGAACGCTCCCAATTCGAAGACCAAATAAAGACAGCAAGCACCCAATGCAGCTACTGCATATTCATACGTGAAATACAAAACACTTGGAATATATACCAGAATTTTGATATTAAAAAAAGAAAATATTACGCACGGTCGAACGCGCAAACATAGATAAATCCCTTCGCTTCCACAACTCCGCCATTAATCTGACATTTTGGGTCTCTTCGTCCCAATCATTTGTGGTGTCCTGATAATGTTCTAAAGGCACTCCGAGATTCTTCGTAGGTAAGGACTCTCACCGAGCATTCATGAACGCATTTTTCTTACACGACCAGTCGCCGTCACAGAAACGAACGCGTTTATCAAAAATTACCAAGCTACCAGTTTGCGAACAAAAAGAAGAAATCCAATTTATCGCTTCAAGTACGCTATGTCGATCGCCACCAATAACAGCGACGTCATCAGCGTAGGAAAGTACCTTTACTTAACTTGACTGCAATTTATAACCACAAATTAAAGCTTTTTCAGTATTGTGAAAAGGCTTTAAACACAAACGCTCTAAGTAAATCACAAAAAAATAATGGCGAAAATGGGCATACTTGCCTTACTGAAGTCATACTTTTGATACCTTCCATGACTTCCTTATTCACAATCAAACTAGTGGTGGAATTTGCATACGCCATCTTTTTGCCCCCGAGAATAACAGCGCCTACGTTTATATGCCCTAGAATACTGAAAAGTACCTCATGCGAAACGCGATGGAACGCTTTTTCCAGGTCGAGTTGCAGCATCGCCACTCGTCCAGAAAAAGCATCACAACACTCAAGGACAGTTCTGGCCATGTGAATATTTGTAGCGAGAGTGGGCCCTTTAATAGCGCACGTCTGGGGCTAGCAGCGCCACGGCGACTCCAAGGTTCCGGCTAACTAAAGCTGTGCCTAGTGTGTGAAACAGGCTTTCGCATTCCCGCACGTAGGCAGTCTTATGTGTCTGTGCCGAACTTTTTGCTTGACTTACTGTAGTCTTATACTTCAACTTGACTTCTTTTAGGTTATCTTGGTTTTGGGCCGAGCTCTTCTTATACCGCGCAAGCACACGCTTGCACTTCTTTATCATACGAACCAGGCTACCTTTGATCCACGCTCCCTTTCTATATTTTAGTTTCGATGAGTCTGTGCTATGAAAGTATTTTTTGACAAAATGAGAATTCTGTGTTTAAATGGATGTCTCGACTGACCGAAATGCAGCGCCAAAGGGCGCAGTTTGGGCTCCGCCCACGAGCAGTGTGGAACTAGCAACGCTAACGCAAAGTGCTTGTGTTGGCTGGTATACAAAAGATTAAAAATCACTACTTAACGCAAGGACTGCACGTTTGCGTTAGCGTAGCGGCCGTAAAAACCACTGATCAGCATATTTGGTACGACTTGCAAAAACTTTAATTCCGAACGTGCCTACTTGAAATCAAGCACGCGAATGCACTTTAGCGAAAAGTTTTGTCCCCTTTCTCTTTACTCAGCAGTTGTGAAATCTTGAAAGTAGAGCAAGAACCTACCGTGCATTTCATAGGCTTATGTCAAATGTTCGTCGTCAGCACTCTGGTTTGCGAGCTTGTACACAAGTGGTCATCTCTCAAATATTTCGTTGTCTTCATTGCATATCGCGATTATCGCCAGCCGCTACTATGGCGTTGTCAGCGTTTTACTTTCAGCACGCTGCTCTTCAGAAAGCCCTAAATTTCTGATGATCCCGTTAAAGGCTTTTCTGTGATTGCGGACAAAACGCACGTAAGTCATAATTCCACATAATAGAAGGTCCGCGAAATGCTTGGAGGTTTTGTAACAATGTGTGGCACTGACTGGGAGCTATCTTAGGACCAAGATTTAGGTGTGAAACTGTCTTTAGACCTTTACTGGTGATAGCTTCAATCGGTTGAAAACTCTGAGTTAATGTAATAAAAACGGCGTCACGTATTTTTTATTTTTTTTGCAGCCATTGGGAAGGGTTTTGATTGGTTAGAGCTGGCTTCGACCCCTCCAAAATACATATACCGGAATTCACATGGAAATTCCGGCATATGTAGTTTATGCAACAAAGACATGACGATCTCAAACTACCTTCCGTGTTCATTCGCAATAATTGAGATGTTGATCTCGAGTATGGAAACAGAAATATACATGGAGTTCGCGTCGCCGATGTCCATTTACAGGGCACCCACAGTGAAGCTTCGATTGTTTGGCGCTGGAGGGGTCAAAGGCTAGCTAGTACAGTCCGGTTTAGGTACATTTGCACATTTTTCGAAGTACTCAACGAGACCAAGCTACTATAAGTCAAATCGGATCAGTAAACTGGGGACGTCACAATAAAAAAAGACCAAAACTATGGGCAAAAACGAGAGATACACTGAACTTTTTGCCTTTTAGTCTCACGTTTTAAATGTCTCAATATCTTAGCGACTCATTTACCTTTTTGTGTACGTGCTGTTTTTACCCGCATTCTCGGGTTATTTATTGCTTAGTATCCACCAGCTCGTTTGTAACCTTACTTTCAGTTAATTGATACCACTTTGCACGTTGCATTGTCGTCTGAAAGGAAGAAAATGGTTTCGCACAATGTTTGGAAACTGCGAAAATATCATTGTTGAAAGATTCGGTTGTCAGACGAAAAATCGTCCATGCACTTGAAACATGTAAGCTTCAATGAAATAACAATGGTCCATTATGTATACTCCCTGGCGAATTGCTGTTATGAAAAATATATTTCCTGATCTGGACTCTTCGATGTCTGGCTCTACGGTTCTGCTTCAATTGATTGGCTGCTTGCACCATTAAGCGATGCCTACTTTAATGCGGTGTCGTTATTGTTTTAAGTTGCATGACGTCATCAGGTAGTTTCCCTAGATCTCACCAGATATTGCTCTTTGTCAGGGTCCAGTAACCAGGGTAACCAGGGGAGAAACATCTAAAGAATGTTACCAAACTAAAAGAAAAATTGTCATACATTTTATTATCTGGCCACACTGGGATATAGTCTGTTGCCGGTTTTGAATAAGAGTACAAGCTCCCCTCCAACAAGACCCACTGCTCGCTATGATTGGTGGTTTGTTTTAGGGGCGAAGCTCCTTAGGGTCTAGCCTTGTCCGTACGGCCGTCCGTCCGGCCATGTCCGTGCTCACACAAAAACAAAAAACAAATGTCTGCGCAGTCGACAGGATTCGAACCTGTGCGGGGAGACCCCAAGGGATTTCTAGTCCATCGCCTTAACCAATCGGCCACGACTGCGGGACGAGTAGGGGGCTCTGAGATGTGGTAGTAACTCAAGAGCTGGGGTTTCTGTCATGGATGAAACGTTGCATGTAGCCGCTCAACGTCTATACAGGAGAAGGCGCTGCGGTCAAATGCGTATATAATCGCGTTAAACTTTTGCACGCATTGGCTCAACGTTTATAGACGAAAGGGCGCTGCGGTCAAATGCTCAAATGCGTATATAGCCACGTTCCATACCACACTTTTCTTTCTGACACGGACCGTTGACTTAAGCGGTAGAGATGCGTTCCCACGGCTTCTAGCGGATCCAAGTTAATCCGCTAGAAGAACCACTGGCTCTGCATTTTACCGACCATAAAGCAGTAATAATAAAGTAGAAACGCAACCTGGAACTCAGCGCTACCTATGAGCAATAAAAACAAATCAGCACCATCAGCACTACCTATGAACAATAAAATCAGTATCATAAGCACCACCAGAGCTTCGACCCAATCAACATCATTCACCACGTGGAGATGCGGTCATTTTTTCTACAAAGTTCCCTCTTCTAAAGTAGAAAGAGTAGAGAGCTTTGTGGGAGGAATTTATCCTACAATTCACGAACTGCTACAGACTGTAATAGTCTCGGTAGTGTCGCCCTTCGATGGTATAAATTTATGTTCGTCGAGTTGGAAGAAACAGCCTCTCGGCCTGCGTCATCTCTTGCGGCATCAGTGAACAGCGCTCACCAGACGCTTAGGGAACACGCAAACGGCGGTTTATACTAGGGTAGCGGTATCCTGGTTGCAGCTCAGCAACAGTTTCGGGACGTAGCTGACGTAGCATTGAACAAACCATACAGAAGTCCTACGCCAAAGAGCCGCTGTTCCGGTTCCTCTATTGGAAGCAAAAAAATTGAGACATTAGAAAACTTATAGTTCTCGTGTTCCGTGTAAGGTTTTGTTGAGCTCTTTGCATAATTTCGACTTTGCTTCCAAATTGTGTCGGGGCGACATGCTCATGCCTCTAGCACTTCGGCATCGCTCGCACATAACGTGAAATAAACTAGATACACCACATCGTGTTCCAGACGTCGCGGGGCTCAGATGGTGCCGCTATCTCTTTTCTGCTCACGCACAATCCCCACACATGATGTGGGTAAACGCTCACTTTCATGTAAACAGCGCGTTGGTCGATAGAAGGTGGCTGCCATTGCCTTGGCTTTTTTAACACAGTTTCTGAACTTAACACTCCTTTCATTCGAAGGACATTATCAAATTATTCAAATTTATGATAGGAGTTTGACCCTACAAATGCAAATTTAAACTTATTTCAAACGTGCCCATTTGCCTTCAAGTTCGGAATATTCAAGCCAGAATCCTCGTTTAGTATGGAGTATTTACGCCACAAACATTTTTACAAGACAAGGCATTCCGGTCCGTAATGTCTCGGTGCCAAATTCCTGTATTTAATGTCTGTGACCTTTTTTATATGTAATTCCGAAGTAATAAACAGGATAAGCTATTGATGCATGTTTTCTTATGATATATACTGTAAAAAAACTTCAAACGCAAACTATTTCGTTGCGCCAATGAATGGCATCCTAACTTATTAATCATGTTGTTGACACTCAAAACGGTCGTACCACGTCCAGACGAAACGAGCTGCATGATGCTGAATTCGCTCTAGTGCAACGTGGGTTTGCTGTGAAGGGTCCAGACGGTGCAGGTGCACTCCAAAACTGGTCGTACATAGTTTAAATAGGCGAGAATCTTAATAGTTTTAGTGGACTTTCTTGAAATTTAGGTTCAAGAATTCAAGTGCGAGGCCAGCCCTCATTAGAACATCGTCAATGTGAGCGTTCCATGTGGTCAGTTCATAGCGTGACAGCTAGATATTTAACTGGTTGGTTCTTGGGCACATCTTCCTCATTCCACTTGGAGCAATGTTCTTCCTTAACACCTTGTGTGGCTGTCTTCACTAAACAAGAGATTCCACAGCAACCCTTTCGCATTGACACAGCTATTTGCAAATAATTACAATAACTTATATTTAAACTTTTTTCAAACAAAAATTTTCTTAGAATATTTTGCCACCAAGGGAATGGCACAACGGCGCATGCGCTTCGGCTCTCCTGTAAGAACGATGGTTGCTTGCCGCAATTCTTGTTTATAAAATGGCGCACTATTACGATTCACACGATTACCAGCAACCTCTGCGCTTCCCCATGCCCCGTTGTTCGGCAGCACCATGAGTTGCAGAGTGAATTTTACGGTAGTGTGAAATGCGGGACATTTTTAAGATGCGGAAATTTCTCTCGGGACGCGGAGCCCGAACCCTCAGTGCGGGACCGTCCCGCGAGTCGCGGTACGGGTGGTCACCCTAGTGAGGGCCCCCATCAGTGAGGTTTGCCGAGGTATGGTCGCCAGCCCGTATTCTACCGTTGTCAGTATTTTTACTTTCAACAGGCTGCTTTTCAAAAAGCCCTAGATTTGTTGTGCTCCCAATAAAGGCTTTCTCCTGATTCCAGAACGGAAGCACGTAAGTCAAATATAGCAGAGGACCAAAAAAAGCGCCAAAAACACAAGGACCAGGAAGTAGACAGACAAGAGCCCACTCGCAACTGGTTTCTATTTGTGAAAACAATCATATATATAGCTTCGAACTAACACGTACTCTATCCGAAGCTCTATTTAACCCCTTAACAAGAAGGAATACTCATTCGCCAAAAAGGAAAGGGACGTGTCACTTATGCATCTTTCGCCCTTTGCCTGGATTTCGAAGGCCTCATGTAGTTCTCTAGAAATTATATCCGGGTATCTAGCCAGACACCTGGTGTCGACAAATGGCGGGGCACATGGGCAACGACTGAATTGAATGGCAAGATGTCCCGATGGAGTGGCTTTCGTCGCCGCGGCGTTTTCACGTGCTCAATCATTGAAACACCTTCCCGTGTGGCCGATATAAGACAAGCCGCATGACGTTGGCATTTCGCAGACCACAGCCGTAATACATTCCGTGTATATTGTGCGGTGCCTGGTATCACAGGGATCTTTCAAAACAATGGGATTGTTGATCCTACGGCACAACCGCCCCAGCTTGTTGGGAGCAGTGAACACCACAGGCACATCGTAGCGCGAGGCAACTTTCTTAAGATTATGCGTGACTGTGTGCATATACGGAATTAACACCGCCCTCGTCATATTCGTGTCGCGAGACTGCCTCTGCAACCCTTTAACTAGAGCTTGTTCCGAGCCCTGCAGAACCCATAGGCCGGAATTCCTGCCGGCATGCGGAGATTCGACCTATCCTAGCAGAAATACTGCATTCCGATGTCGGTTTCCAAAGATGCGACGTTTTATAAACTACCTTCTGTGTTCCTGAGCAATAATTAAGATTTTGATTTCCAGTACGGCAAAAGAAACACGCAAGCGAAATGACGCTGGCGCCACCGATGTTCCTTTACTGGACATCTACAGTGTAGCGTCGCTTGTTTGCCCCTGGATAGATAAATATTTTAGCTAGAACAGAGATGCATAATTTCTACTTTGCATCCATATCATGTCAGGGCAACATGCTCATGCGTGCAGCACTTCGGCGTCGCTCGCACATGACGTGAAATAAATTAGATACACCAAATCGTGTTTCAGACGCCGCACCGCTGAGATAGTTTCGCTGTCAGTGCGGCAAGCGCAAACGCTTCACTTTGCGCGAACTTCGTTTCTGTGCAGGCGAGATGCCCACACATGATGTGGGAAAACGCAGACTGTCATGTAAACGGTGCGTTGGTCGACAGAAGGTGGCTGTCATTTCCTTGGCTTTTTTAACACAGTTTCTTAAGTTAACACTCCTTTCATTCGAAGAACATTATCCAACTATTCAAATTTATTATCCGAGTTTAACCCTAGAAATGTAAATTTAAACTTATTTGAAACGTGCCCATTTGCCTTCAAAGTCGCAATATTAAAGCCGGAATCCTCGTTTTGTATTCAGTATTTACACCACAAACATTATTGCAAGACAAGGCATTCCGGCCCGTTATGGATTTTACAAAAAAACAGTTTAACCCAATTTCGTCCTTGTGCGAAATTCCATTATTTCATGGATGTGACCTTTTTTATATGTAATTATATGTAATTATATTATATGTAACAAGATAAGTTATTCATGCACGTTTTCGTATGATAGATACTGTGCAAAAACTTCAAACGCAAAATATTTTGTTGTGCCAATGAATGGCATCCTAACTTGTTAATCATGTTGGTCAGACTCTAAAAAGGGTCGTACCGCGTCAAGACGAAACGAGCTCCAGGATGCTTGATTCACTCCGGGGCAACAACATTGTTTTGCTGTGAAGGGTCCGGACGGTGCAGGCGTTCTGCAAAACTGGTCATGCATAGTTTAGGTAGGCGAAATAATTAAAAGTTTTAGTAGACTTTTTACGAATTTAGGTTCAAGAATCTAAGTGCTAGGCCAGCCATCATTAGGACATCGTCAATGTGAGCGTTCCATGTGAAGACAGATGATAGCGTGACAGCTAGATGTATAACTGCTTGGTTCTTGGGTACAACTTCCTCATTCCACTTAGAGCAATATTCAATTTTCCTCTTGGATTTTCGGGTAGAACTTACGTGGACACATTTTTTACATTGAGCTCCATCTTCAACTTTTGAAAAAACTTCTCTAACCGATTCAGGTCAGCCTGCAACGGTGTGGGACACTCATCGTTCGTTATACATGAGTAAAATACACAATCATCCGCAAACAATACTTTAGAATTCAGACCGCCAACAATATCATTATCAATTATCAAAACTAACAACGTTCATAAAAACATAACCTTGCGGAACGCCATGAGCAATCTCAATAAAATTAGAAGGTTCACCTTTCAAAACAACACAATGACGACGTGATAATAGATATACTTTTATGCACTTAAGAACGGCGGTGTTTAAGTTTAGAACCTCTAATTTCTGTAATAACAGTGAGTGTGATACTATGTAAAATGCTTTTTTATAATCAAAGAACACGCAGTCATTCTCTCCGCCTCCATCAAAATTAGTAACCAAGTCGTGATGCAGCTCGGTCAGTTGTGTAGTGCCCTAACGTCCCTTTCGAAACGCGAGTTGTGACTCAATGAAAAATTTATGAAAATTAAGGTGATTTATGATGTTAGAGTCTAAACAATGCTCCAGAAATTTATAACATGTAGATGTTGGTGAAACCGGCATGTCATTTGTAATTTCCTTTTGGGCACATTCTTTTGCAAAGGCACCACGCGTGCCACGTTTCAGACGTCTGGTAAGGAACATTCATTGAACGACTTGCTATGTAATATAAAAAGGTATAGGGTAATAGCCTCTGCTAACGTTTTAATATTCTCGTAGAGATCGCATCAGGGCCCAATGCTTTAGTTTCAGCAATATTTGAGAAGCCGCAACACACCTCCTACACCAAGTTCAATTAGTGGCACTTCGCTGAAGGAGTTTAAGCATTTATCATAGGTTAAACTATGAAGAGGTAAAATGACGGAAGGAAAAAAGGTTTTGAAGGCGTCTGCTTTTTGTTGATAATCGTTAATCATTTGGTTATTAGCCACGACATCTACTATATGGCGCTGATCTTCACCGGTGCGTCTCATATATTTCGAAAACTCTTTGTTAGTACTTTTTTGTCCCGTCCTCCAGCCGTCGTAAGTAATCTTCTTTTTCCTCGCGATTCAGTAATCTTTTAGTTAAACGTTACTTCCTTTAGCTTATATAGATTTTGTGCCAGCTGTTCTTCTTATACCGCATCTACACACGCGTGCGCAGCTTTATCGGGTGAAGCAGGCTTCGATGATTTTGGGCTAAGAACGTATATTTCTGTTAAACTGAGAATTCGCGGCTTAAATAAAACCCATGCATCAGGGCCTCTCATTTTCCTCACAAAACATTCAAACCAAATGAAATGATTATGTAGCTCAAAAGTCATCCCTTCATAATCTCCCTTTTCGTAAAACAACACATTTTTATTTGTACTAACTTTTTCGCCGGGAATCCGAAAGCCAAAGTTGGAAACAACAGCCCTGTTGTCACTAATACCAGGTATGACAGCGGATTTCTTTAACATGAGCTGGGTAATTACAAAATAAAAAGCATCGTGTGTTGAAGCATTGTGTGGGCTAATGGGCATATTACGTAAGAGCTAAGCTGTCCATCCTGCACTTAAGATCAACGCTCCTCGAACTCGTGGCACTATATGTAGAGTGTTCATCGCTCCATGTCATATCTGGTAGATCAAAAATGCCACGAATCACGATATAATATTTGTAAATGCTAGATAGTAGGTCGTGAAGCACATGAATACTAGTGGGATCAGAGTTAGGATGTCTGTATACACTCCTAGAGTGAACTGGGTAGTATCTAGTAAACCCACACAACACCACAGTGATTCAGTAGTATTGCCCGGAAAATGTAGCTGATATCTTAAAAAAGAGCTATGTATTCGTATGAAAATCCCTTCCCTTCGTCAAGACCTATCTTTACTAAAATCGTTGAAAAATCTAGCAAATACCTCGTGATCTGATATAAAACCATCTAACCAATACTCTGTTCCAAGGGCTATACAACTTGCACAGTAGTAACCAATCCTGACAAATCTACTACATTATTTGTCACACTTGTGCAGTTCGGTACCACCATTATAAGATTTCTCCGATCAATATTCCAGGTAGCATTCGCACGTCTAGTACGCTTGAAAGCGACGACTCTGTTTTCACCATAAGTGTCATAAGTTGATTTGACCTTGTTGCTTGGGGAAAAAAAAGAGCCTTTCAGCTTGTACGCGTTCCGCATGACTTCAGTTTTTTCGTCACAAGAAGTAAATCCTATCAGTAAAGGGCCAGTTTCCCTTCTTGTTGTCTCCCAAGCCGATGAATTTTTTTCAGAGGAAGATACCTTTCCACCCAGTTGTTTTCAAAAGTCTCTACGTTCACACATTTGTTTAGCTTTGTGTGGATTTTATACACGCCCTCGTCAACTTCGTACACTATTAAATAACTTTGTCTGTATTTATTATATAAGCTATCAGTTCTGGCGCTCAACTTCAAACTTGGTTACTGAGGCGCTGAGCAAACTTCTCACACGCTGCAAGCTTAAACATAGAATCCAAAATTGCTTGGACTTCAGCTTCTATAGACGAGAGCCTCTCATACGTTTGCGTAATATGCTGTTCTAATCTCTGTTTTGAGTGATGTTATGCTACACTTCAGGGCTTTTTGGCCATCACGGACAACCTTCATCCGCTCCTCAGTCAGCGGAGTGGTGTTTTCCTCTACATCACGGTTGAGTAAGAAGATAAGGATACAGAGCGAATCAAAGGAATCCGTGACACACTCACACAACGCTCCCGGGCGAGGCAGTACCACAAGGCAAGAACATTAGCTTTTTCCTTTGAAATTGAAATGTTTTTTGTTTACCCAACCTGAAATGCGAGCAGGATCTTGAAGCGCGTGTCCACATGCCATGGGCGCTATATCGCCCATTGACAGGGAAAGCTGAAGGGGCATCGAATCAGCTTCGCCCGATGTCCATTACGATGGCACTTCGCGCAGAAACACCAGCGGAACCAATAAGGACAATGCTTGATATATATAAACGACAATATAATTTTATCAAATGCCTAAATACCCATATAAATTAATTGTGCTCGCAGCTACTTGTACGAGCTCCAGGAAATGTTGGGTTCTATTACGGTTCCATCTTACGATGGACCGTAGAGAGATTTAAGTGCCACCAAAGCTAATCTGATTCCGTTTGTGTCTGCCACGTGACCTTTGAAAAGAGGGAGCGCTGCGACGAGTAGTGTGCGTAGTCACGTGTTAAGCTCACAGCGCTGTATTGGCTGGGGATGGAATGTAACCTGTGCTACGGTCCTTAGCAAGGTTATACGGAGTATAGTCAATTCCAGTTTTGTGTTTCTTCAAAATGTCGAGCACCATTTCATTACTACTGTGACGACAGAAGAGTCGTGAAGGTCAAAGGCAAGAGTGGGGCGACGTCACTGGGCGGATGCCTATGCGTGCGCCGATACTGGTTCGAGTCTGATCTTGCAGCAGCGTCTGGCAGCCAATGCTACTGATAAGCATGCAAGGCGGGCGAACGAGAGAGGGGCGGATGCAGCGCCTAGCTTGGCAGGCCAAAATGCGGCTGGCAGAAATGCTCCGCGAATCAAAAACCGCAGTTCGGGCTCCGCGCGCGGGCAGTGTGAACTAGCAAGGCTAGCCCAAACTGCTTGCGTTAGCTCATATATGCAGTACTAAAACATACTGCTAAACGCAGGCTCTATACCTTGGCGCTCGTGTGGCGTTAGTAAGATCCATTGACCAGCATATTTGGTACACCTTGAAAAATTTGAATTTCAAGCGTACATACTTGAAATCAAGCACACGAATGCAGCTTGGCGAAAAGCTTTGTCCCGTTTCTATCTACTCAGTAATGGTTAACTTTTAAGAAGATAGAAAGAACGGCTGCCATGCATTTCCAGCGTCTGACATCGTGTATTCGTCGTGGGCACACTCGTTTGCCAGCTTGAACCTAAGTGGTCATCTGTTATATAATTCGCCCAAACCATTACTTATCACGATGATCCTTGTTCTCGCCAGCATCAATTAGGGCGAAAATAATCCCTGGAGAGGGGGAACCAGAGGGACAAGGGACAAACACAAATCTCCAAACACAGCTAGTTGACTGGTGCACGACCAAAAAAATTCGCCAGGTCCGGATATCGAACCTGGGACCTCTGGATTTCCAGTGGAGCGCTCTACCAACTCAGCTAACGAGGGGATAGACGTTAGTTGAGCAAACGGGTTTTATCAGCCGCCACCAGTCTAATACCATTAACAAGGGTGAAGCTTGCAATTTAAGGTTATGATTATACTGCAATTAAATGGACTGGACATGAGTGACAAAAATAATCCCTGGAGAAGGAGAACAAGAGGGACAAAGGCAAACACAAATTTCCAAACACAGCTAGTTGACTGGTGCACGACCGAAAAAATTCGCCAGTTCCGGATATCGAACCCGGGACCTCTGCATTTCCACTGGAGCGCTCTACCAACTGAGGTAACCAGGGGTTAGACGTTAGTTGAGCAAACGGGCTTAACAGCTGCCACCAGTCTAACACCATTAACAAGGGTGAAGCTTGCAATTTAAGGTTATGATTATACTGCAATTAAATGCAAAGGTGCAAGCGAACTGGACATGAGTGACAAAAATAATCCCTGGAGAAGGAGAACAAGAGGGACAAAGGACAAACACAATCTCCAACACAGCTAGTTCACTGGTGAGGGAGCGAAAAAATCCGCCTGGTCCGGGTATCGAACCCCGGCGCCCCTACATTTCCACTGGACCGCTGTACCAACTGTGGATGGAGATTTGTGTTTGCCTTTTGTCCCTCTTGTTCCCCTTCTCCAGGGATTATTTTCGTCATGCATGTCCAGCCTTCTTGCACCTTTGCATGTTAGTGCATTATATTCAATTATGGCGTTGACAGCGCTTTTATTTTCATCAAGCGGCTTTTCAGAAAGCCCTTGATTGCTGGTGCTCCAATCAAACGCTTTCACATAATTGCGGACAGGAAGCACGTAAGTCATAATCACACGTAATGCAGGAAGCGCGAAATGCTCGGAAATTTTGGAAAAATGTGCTGTGTTGATCAGGAGCTATCTGAGGACTTAGTACTATGTACGAAGTGGTCTTTAGCCCTCTACTGGTGATAGTTTCAATCGGTAGAAACTCCAAGTTCTTGTAATAAAAACAGCACTCCTGGTGTTTTTGTTTTTGCAGGTGTTGTGAAGGGTTCAGATCGGTTAGAGCTGGCTTCGACCCTTGCAGAGTACATATGCCGGAAGTCCTTCCGGCAGGCGACGATTCGCCCTGTGCTAGCAGAAAGATTGCATTGCGATACCGGTTTCTAAAGACACGACGTTTCACAAACTACCTTTCGTGTTGCTTCGCGCTAATTAAGATTTTGATCTCGAGTAGGAAAGAAGAAATGCGCAAGCGAATTGAAATTGGCGTCACCAATGTTTCTTTACTGGGCACCCACAGTGTAGCGTCGCTTGTTTGCAGCAGCCGGGATCAAGATTGCAGCTTGTACAGAGATGAGCGTAAGCAAGAGGTGTCTGCGACCGACATAACAATCCCGTGGTTTTTAGTGGAGTTGAGAGTATACAGACAGATCGTCTGTGACGTTAAAAGGAGCGAATTGAAACCGGACGAAAAAAGACATACGTACGACATGGAATCGTCCTTTTTCAGCTCGTGCCTTTTAATCTTTTAATCTATATCTACCAACTTGGCTCAACCAAAATCTTATTACGTCGTCGAAGACTTCTTTTTTTGGTGCTTCATAGCTGCCTTTCCAATCTTCAACGGAATCTGGCTCCTACTCCTTTTAGAGCTGTTGATCACAAAACCTTGTTTACTGATGCTAAATCAGGTGCTTGCATATTGCTGACACGCAATGTGAGCTCTTTTTTGTGTTTAATCGTCTTTTTTATATACAGGTTGTCCTAAACTAAATGTTACACATAATAAAAGCCGTACGGAGAGCAAACCAACAGCGTTCTATGGAGGTGTGCTACTTCACCAGGAGCCAATAATATACTGAACTAATCGTCAGCAACGGCCAAACAATAAAAGAAAACGGCTAATTAACTTTTCAATTGCCGAAAAAAATATAGGGTTACAATTTCAAACTTGCTGAGCATCATAAAAACTGCTAAATTAGTAAATCTTAGAAATACATAAAGCACGTAGAAAGCACAGAGATGCACTAACTTTGCCACTGGTGCAACGCGCGCAAGGCTGAAGTTGCGACAAGGCGAATGGTATTTTAAATAAATATGATTATAATAATATGACTGGGGTCGCCTAGGTGTCTCCGAAGGAGGCGTCAGGAAAGCCCACGAGCATGTGAGGGAGTGTAGAACCATGCTTTATGCACTAACCCAAATGCGAAGGTTTTAACTTTCACCAGCAAAGGAATGGAGGTATAGTTTTAACCAGTGGCGTAGTCAGGCCCCCCCCCCCCCCCCCCCCCCCACAGACACACACACAGCCTGGTTACGCCCCTGACTTTAACACATGACAGCGGTCGAACGAGGGACCTGTGTGTACTGTTCCTAATGAAGTAGTGATAAAAATATCTTCGGTAACTCCGAGATGTTCCGGCCTAAGGATTCTCACTTGGCGGATTTGAATCCCGTCCTAGGTGCCCGCAATCAGACGAAGTCTCACTGCGGAGAAGCCATTGTGCAACCCAGATTTCGGTTTTACGTCAAAATTTTCCCAGGTGGTCGCTGGGGTGCGCCAGATACCGTTCCTGGGTTTCGCATGAAAAACCCTCAAATCTGGATTTGATCGTCGTTCTGGCTCATGTCGTGGCTAGGTTCTTTTATAGCTCCTTTTAAACCTCTAGAGATAAACTATTTGGGGATGATGTGTTGTAGGCTTATTGCGGTTTCTTTGGCTTCTCGTTGAAAGACTAATATCGATGCCATTTCAGGGCCATAGCAGCGTTGCCTGGTGGAAAGGGGATCGCGAAACTAAACTGGTATTCAAATATCACCAGATTGCACAAACTCTTATTCAAAACTCTTAATCAGAATTCTTATTCAGAATATCTATTTAAGGAAACATATAAATTAAATCAGTCAGGTTTAGTTACATATGCAGATTTATCAACGTCCTCAGTGACAGCAAGCCACTGTGAAAGAATATGAACCGGTGAAGTGTGGACGTCACAATTACAAAACCCCCAAGACTAACGGCCAAATCGACAAATACTCTGAAAGGTTTCACCGTTTAGTCTCACATTTTAAATGTCGGACCTTTTAAACGACACACACACCTTTTAATATATTTGCCGTTTCTCCCGCACTCTGGGTTTTTTTTGGAAAGCTTATTATTAACCAGCTCGTGTGCGCCCATACTTACGGTACATAATTCCGAGATGCACGTTGCGATGTCGGCTAAGAAGAAAAAAAAACATTTCGCGCAATCTTTGTGAACTGCGGAAAATAGCACTGTTGAATGCTTTGGTTGTAAGACGAAAAATCCTTGATACGTCTGAAAACTGTAAGTTCCGATAAAATAACAATGGCTCATTACGTATACTCCCTAACGGATTGCTGTAACGAAAATTATATTTTCTGATCTGCGCTCTTCGATGTGTGGCCCTCCTTTTCTACTTTAATTGATCAGCGGCTCGCGCCATTAAGCGATGCCTACTTTAAAGTGGAGCCAGTAGTGTTTTCAGTTGCTTGATGTCATCAGGCATTTTAAACCCAGATTTCACCAGAGTTCGCCTGGTGACATGGTCTACTAACCAGGAGACAAACGTCCCCAGAATGCGACCAAATAAAAAAAAATATTTTGGTGAAACGTTTATCATCATGCAACACAAGGCTATGTATGGTCTGTTGCGGGTTTAGAACAATACTATAAGCCCCCTTCAACGAGACCGTCTGCTTCCTATTATTGGTGGCTTATTTTTCTCAAACGTTCCCTCTGCTAATGTAGAAAGAGTGAAGGGCTTTGTGAGAAAACCTCTGCGAGTCACAAACTCCTACTGACTGTAGTAGACTCGGGAGTTTCGCCTTTCCAAGCCATAAATGCATGTTTGTAATTTTGGCTTAAACAACCATTCGGCCTACGTCGTCTCTTGCGACGTCAGTGTACACCACTCACCGGACTTTTACGGAACACGCGAACTGCGGTTTATCATCTGGTAGCGGTATTCCGGTTGCAGGTGATCAACGACTGCGTTACGTAGCTGACGGAGCACTAAACAAACCATCTCGAATTCACAAATATTATGGAAGGCACGGACAAGAAGGAGGAGATGAACACAGCGTTGTATTGTGTTCATATCCTTAATACCCATATTCTTCACGATTTCCTTTAACAATTGTCTACCAACTGGTCCAATCATCAGCACTAGTCATCAAAAGTATGCTGTTACCTATAATTATACATTAACATTTTGCTTATAGTTAAATCCGACACTCATTTATTAATGAGCAAAACAAAAACGAGGGTGCAAGCTACCTAGTCCAGGCTAAACAAGATTAATTTATTCGAGACGGGTTTTCTGAATGATGACACAAACGCAGAGAAGATTCCAACACAGCTGAAGATTAGTGGACGAAATATGAATGGGCGCCCCAAAAGAGGAAACAAAGGGGAAGTCACGAAGACACTGTTTACAATTTCCCTTTTGCTTACCAACACTCTACATAGGGCATATTTTCGAGGACCTTACTGCGCTATACTGTTCAAAACCCCTAACATACCCAAGGACAATGAACGAAAAGAAGCAACCTACTACTTTCTGGGTAAACGTCATTAAACGAACAACACACTATGCCCTTAAGGTTTCAACCTAGGAAATAAAAAAAATGTCATGCACAACATCAATATTTCCAAGACAGACAGACATCACGTCGGGGGTGAGGCCCAGTCAAGCCAACATGTGTTGACTTTTTGCCCGTGCCCCTGTCGTCTGTACATATAGACGAAATAAACTGATTCTGATTCTGAAGTGAAGCCTCTAATATAAATAAAGATCAAGAAAGTTCTTCCATTCGATAACAAAACACAAGAAGGGCAATCAACAAATTTCTAGGTGTAATGTAGGTTATTGATTCTTTCAATATACATTTATGGTCATTCTCTTCAATCAAAACCATTTCATGAGCGTTTCCTAAGGGTATACAGCTATTACATCAGATTGTGTGTTCTGACACAGCTAAACACAGAAGCTTATTTATCTGCAACATTTATGCTAAGTTCAATCGGTGGTTAATTAATGAAAAGTTTTGTCGTAAATGTTTCATAAAGATGAGCATTCATATTTATAAGAGCGACACATTTATGGAAAAATTGTGTTTTTGTAGTTCTGTCGAAATAGCTTTGAGCAAAGGAAAATAACAACTTTTATATTGAAACAGTCAATAACAATATTAAAGCATGGAAAGTTTTTGAATATGGCTTCGCTATGTTTTAGCTATGAGTATAAATAGTTTCTTGACTTATAATGGTTCTCAGAAACCGGGATTTATGTCGTTCTGTTCCTGGAAGCTTGAGGTTGTGCATGATATTTTATTGCGTAGGTATAAGCTGGAGGCCGGTTCTTGTGTTTTAAATCGGTTTTTGTTTATCATAATTACACAGAGGTTAGTAGGTTGATTCTTTTTATCCTCTGCCATTGGGCACGTTAGGGTTCGTCTCTAGTTATGGACCGTGCATGCTGAAATGACCGCGCGATGACCAAACGATACTGTTGGTTGTGAATCAACGAAAGTAGCTGACCTAGCAGCGACAGATGGTATGAAAACGAGCGTGCAATGGCTACTGCCATGCGACCCAGCTTGTGATTTCTCCTTGTTTAGCAACACTTCAATGTCGCCCACCTTTATGTGCTTCTTCCTACTACCCATGGTTGTCGTTGCCTCCATTATTTCGGCCTGTGTTCTTTCTTCCTGTGAAAGAGTATTGTCAGATGCCTCAACAGGCTCATATAATGGTAACTATTGTGGGGATTGTGATCCCTCAACATTCTGTCGCGTCAGTGTTTTGGCGCGCCGTGGCGGCCGCGCTGGCGTAGCGAGGGGTGGCGCTGCTTACCACTGTGAGTGGCTTCCTCCTCTTCCCCCTTGGGGCGATTTCCGTAACGGACCCCGCACAAAGGAGATCGACGTGTCGCTCCTTGTTTGGCCACTTCGCCCCCGCCGTGATCTTAAAACCAGCGGACAGCAGTCTCGCTTGTCTTCTTCTTCCTGGGATTCGGCGGCGGCGACAACGGGGACCCTTCCGGCGCACCGGTGAGCGTTTACCCCGTACTTTGTACCTTTGTGAACGACCGTTCGGCCGTGGGCGATCTCCACACCGACGGCGTTCACCAACTTATAGCCGCTGTTTTGTTGTTATTTGTTTCATTGTAAATAAACAGTTTATCACCGTTACCAACGTGACTGGTGTCTCATTGCGCTCGACGAGCAGCATGCCACGCGAGTGCGAACCCGCTTCGCGGTAGAGCGTCTCGCCGCGAACGTGGAACTCCCAAAGGCAGTGGCCCTAAGGAGAACCACACTATAAACAAGCCCACGGGCAGGATGTGTGCCGCAACGGTGTGTAGTTCTCAACCATGATCAGGCAGAGTCAGATAGCCTGTCCCTACAATCTCGTCTGTGTTCATCTCGTTGCTAGTTCCATTTTGTGTGTCGTGCAGTGCTATCAGAATCCTTTGGTTGTCGGTTTGTCATTCTAGCCTCTATCGACTACGACTTTCTGGTAGAAGGCTGCAGGGTCCGGGAAAAAATTCAGTTAGTGAAATGGTTGTAAACAAAAGTGCATCTCTTGGAGGAGATTTTTCGAGTTTTTCTGTGTCTTTTGTTGGGTGTCGCCTAGCTAGAAGACCCTTTGCTCCAATGCATCTCAAAGTTAGAAAAGTTCGTCTGAAAAGAAGAAAAAGGTTTTGCGCAACGTTTATGAACTGCGCAAAATATAATTCTTAAAAGATATGGTTGTCAGACAAAAAATCCTTCATGCGCTTTAAACA